>NW_017673149.1:59896-64775 GCF_001879085.1 Nicotiana attenuata
TTCATTTCCAAGTCTTCAGAAAAATGCTTCAAATTTTTCTCAGCTTTGAAGAAACAGGATCATTTTGAATGGAACGAAGATTGTCAGCAAGCACTTAAGAATCTGAAAGTATATTTATCAAAACCACCGTTGTTGGCGAAACCAAAGGTAGGAGAGAAGTTACTCATCTATCTTGCCGTGTCAGAAGTGGCGGTAAGTGCTGTTTTAGTCCGGGAGGATCAAGGTAAGCAATCTCCCATCTATTATGTAAGCAAGTCTTTGCTAGATGCAGAAACACGGTACCCGCAACTAGAAAAATTAGCACTTGCTTTGATTGTGGCATCTAGAAAATTAAGACCTTACTTTCAATGTCATCCCGTTGCTGTGGTTACTGCTTTTCCCTTACGAAACATTTTGCATAAACATGAATTATCAGGTTGATTAGCGAAATGGGCTATAGAATTAAGTGAATATGATATCACTTATCAACCTAGGACCGCTATAAAATCTCAAGTATTAGCTGATTTCATAGCTGATTTCAGTCAGGGGATGCAGTTAGAAGCTGAAAAAGAATTACAAGTTTTTAATGGTGCAAACCCGGGGACTTGGGTTTTATTCACTGACGGTTCATCTAACGTAAAAGGCGCAGGATTAGGAATAGTTCTCGTACCACCCACGGGTGAAACTATTAGACAAGCTATAAAGTGTCATTCGATAACTAACAATGAAGCAGAGTACGAAGCTGTCATTGCAGGTTTAGAACTGGCACGGGAACTTGGCATATCACAGATTATAATCAAGAGCGATTCTCAACTTGTGGTTAATCAAATACTGGGGACTTATACAGCCAGGGAAACTCGAATGCAAGAATATCTTGAAAAGGTACGGGAGCTAATAAAACAATTCCAAACTTGGAAGGTGATGCAGATCCCAAGAGATGAGAATGCAGAAGCAGATGCTTTGTCTAACCTTGCGTCTGTAGCAGACGTAGCAAATGATGCAAATGCTTCAGTCGTACATCTATTTCATTCCGTTCTCGAACCTGATAAGAATGAGGTAAATTTTAATCATTTAACATGGGGTTGGAGAAACGAGATTGTTGCTTTTTTACAGCATGGAACCGTGCCTATTGACAAAACAAAGGCTCATGCACTTCGCAAGAAAGCTGCTCGTTATTGTTTGCATCAAGGGAATCTGTATCGAAAGATGTTCAGTGGCCCATTAGCAAGGTGTCTCGGACCTTCTCAAACAGAATATGTGATGAGGGAAATACATGAAGGACATTGCGGAACTCACACTGGTGGGAGGTCGCTAGTAAAAACATTGATTCGAGCAGGATATTATTGGCCCAAGATGGAAGAAGAAGCTAATGATTTTGTGTCTAAATGTGATAAATGTCAAAGATACGGTAATAATATGCATAGACCAGCTGAGTTACTCCACCCTGTCATAGCTCCGTGGCCCTTTATGAAATAGGGAATGGATATCGTAGGTCCCTTGCCACAAGCAAAAGGTCAGGTAAAGTTTCTACTTGTGCTTACAGATTACTTCACTAAACGGGTAGAAGCAGGGGAATTTAAACAGGTGCGGGAGAAAGAAGTTAAAGACTTCATTTGGAAACATAATATGCCGTTTTGGGGTACCAAAGGAAATCGTGTGTGATAATGGACCACAGTTCATAGGAGCCCAAATCACAGAATTTTTTCAAAGTTGGCAAATTAAAAGGATAACATCCACACCATATCATCCAGTGGGGAATGGACAAGCGGAATCCACGAATAAAATTATCATCAACAACTTGAAAAAAAGGTTGCAGGATTCGAAAGGTAATTGGCCCGAGTTATTACCTGGGGTATTATGGGCTTATCGTACATGCAACGACAAAAACAAGCACGGGAGAAACCCCATTTTCAATGGTTTATGGTGCGGAGGCTTTGATTCCAGTAGAGATAGGAGAACCAAGCACAAGGTACGTTCAAGCAACGGAGGAATCAAATGATGAAGAGATGCGGGTGAATCTTGATTTGTTAGAAGGAAGAAGAGAAGCTACGCTAATAAGAATTGCGGCACAAAAGCAAGTAATTGAACGATATTATAACAGGAAAGCACGCCTCAGATTCTTTAAAATTGGGGACTTCGTGCTTAAAAAGGTGTTCCAATCTGCAAAGGCTGCTAATTCAGGAAAGCTGAGTCCAACTTGGGAAGGACCCTACAGAGTTCGTGACATTGCAGGAAAAAGAGCATACAAGTTGGAGACAATGGATGGCAAACTGTTATCCTCATATTGGAATGCTGTCCATCTAAAAAGATACTACTTTTGAAAAAAGTATCCATTGTCAGGTATCTCTATGTTAAAATTCATTTTTTTTATTAACAATTTTACTAACGATTTTAGATGCTAGGCAAAAACCCTAACTCGTGCCAAATGATGAGTCACGACCTGTACGGCAAAATGGAATATTCTTAAATTCCCAGCCCACGGTTACAATTAATCTGATGGAAATACACACGGGTTAGGCAGTCTTCATCTCTAATCGCACCTCCGAGTCCCGCAAATTTTTCTGTTTCAGGAAAAGGACCAAATTAAGAGGAAAAACAAGTGCTCGAGGCTTCATACTTCGCCGCTCAAACACTTGGGGGACTGTATAATAGACACAGAACAGATACGTGCGGAAAATAGATGCGTAAATCAAGAGACAAGTGTCGAGCAGAGGTTATGGAATCCAAGCATAAGCATACATCATAGTATTCTTTACCATGAGAACAATAGAGTCACCTCTCAAACCCTTCCTAATACATGAAGATGGGGTCAAGACTATGTACTAAAACGGGGTATAAAGAAAAACCTCGTATTTATTGTACTTCTTTTATATAAATCTGTTACAAGGAAAACAGTTGCGAGGAAGTTATAGATGTACTTTAATACATGTAATACTCAAAAGTTTTTTCAAGTTCATGAATAAAAACTTGTCAAAGTTGTAGCATACAAAACATGTGTATTCCTATTTCTTTCATCGTATTATAACACCATTATGAAGTTGAGACGTCTTCTTCATTAAGTGTCGATATATATATTTAAAAGGTCCCTCTTTTATAAACCTCATGTTAATAACTCATGAGAAGAATCATAAAGTAATTTCAAAGGATAAAATTGCTAAACTATTCTATAAGTCCTAAATAGATAAGAAAAAGGCAAGAATAGAACATATTGAAGTACCAAGAAAACTTCTTAAAAAAGACTAAGTAAAACTTAGTCAAATGTTTTTACAAAGTGCCCCATTATGATAACTGGGGACTTAACCAAAAATCCCTTAAAAAGGTCAAGGGATAAAACCACCAATTAATAAATAAAAAAAAGGGCAACAAAGGAGTAAAATATTTAACTTGTCACTGAAGGGGTTGGAACTTCTGAAGTTGCAATGTCGATCTCACATTCAGAAGCAGCTGTAGGCACGATAGCAATTTCTGAGGAAGTAGCGGCAATTGGGCTTGAGTGTTAAAGTCACCGAGGGAAGCAAGAGTCACGGGTACTTCAGCTTCCACGGACTGTATCAGTGAAGTTCCACCCTCGGGAGCTGGAATTGTAACATTTTCAACTTCAACAGAAGCGGCTCCTTCATTTAAAGGTTCCTCAGCCACGGGAGTTTCATCTACCGGTGAAGGAAAGTCAAGGGGTTGTTGAGTCATTGCAATGGTTTTCAAAACTTTAGCCAATTCTGATTCTAAATCAAAGTTTTCTTGACTGGCTTCAGTTAAGGTATCACGGCGGGAGTTTAAAAAGGCCCAGCTCACCTCTGTGTTAAAATTCTCCTCAAGAAGCTCATAATCCTTTTCCCACGAGGCAAGATCATTTTTTAACATTTGATTTTCAGCCAAAGTGGAATCAAGGGTAGCTTCAAGGGAAGCACGAGAATTCTCTAAGGCACGAACCTTATCAGAGAAAATTTGCAAGTCAGCCTGAGCTTGAGACAAGTTTTGAACTAGCTCTCCCGCGTACTCCTCTTTCTTGCTCAACAATACCTTCGGCTCTCTGATTTCTTCACTTGATTTAGATAACTGTTCTGAAAAAGAAGACTCGAGACGCTCTCTTTCTTTCTCAGCTTGACTCGAAGAAGCTTTTACAATCGCAAGCTCTGAAGTTAATGCCCTCACCTGCTGTTCCAGGTTATTCTTACTCTCTTGTAAATCCTCTATTGTTATTTGGGCACTATCAAATTGGCTCTTCCAGTTAGGTGCTTCCAACTGAGAGTCACGAGCTTCCTTCTCTGAATCAAGAACAACCTTTTCAGAGTCACGTGCCACCTTCTCTAGTAAGGAAATTCTGTTCATCAACTCTGTACCGATAAGGATGGCCTAAAAACGATAAGGAAAGAAAAATTAGAATTCCGGAAAAATTCTGGTAAAAGTAAAGAAAGAAGGGTCATACCTTCAAAGTGGAATGAACTATGTCGTTCATCAGAGTTAGGCAACTGTGACTGTCCATTTTCTTTTTCTCAATATCCCCAATTAAGGGTTCAAGCCAAACATCTGTTCCGCCAGACTTCCTTAAGAGACTGCTATTAGCAGGAACCTCAAGTGTTACACTCCTCATAGCCATGCTTTTACTACTAGAACCCTCTTCTACATAATGGGTAGAAGAAGGGGGAACTATAGAAGGAGGAACGGTAGAAGAGGTGAAAATAGTAGTAGTCGAAGGAGTCGAAGCAGGTAAGGGAGCAGAAATTGACAAAGTTGGTAAGAAAACACTTGAGGTTGGAGGAGAAACAGAAAGAACATAAACGGAAGATGAGAGAGGGACTTCGATCTAAAACCGGGACCTAATCCGACCACGTTTCGAAAACCCTCAATAAGAGGCGATGAGTGGATTCAGGGGTGTCCCTTGGGAATGGTCTCTTCATCG
>NW_017673149.1:65366-70689 GCF_001879085.1 Nicotiana attenuata
ACTTACGTGCAAAGTTCCATTTCTCAGGAAAAAGAATATTTGATTCACCCACCAAATCAATTGTGGAAACAACAACAAACCGGGTGTACCAGCCACGGTCGTTAGTATCTTCAGGGTTAACCAAAACCCTCTTACTTCTTGCAGATAAGGTAAAAACACCATTGCGGAATAGCTTGGGGTGATAAAGATGAATTAAATGAGGGAAAGTAAAATCAACATCAGCTTTGGTTGACATATACCTCAAACAAGCTACTGTTCTCCATACGAGGGGACCAACTTGAGCCAAACAAATTTTGAAAAAACGACAGAAATCAAGTATGACTGGGTCAATAGCAGGAATAAATCCCAAAGTAAAGGGATAGGTGTAAACGAAAGAAAAGCCAACCCTATAAGAAGATATTCTTTGATGTGGGGTAGGGATAACTATGTGGGTGTCATCTCTCCAACGGCAGTCTCTTCGAACAATTTGAGTCAAAGGCTCTGTAATTAAAGAGGGATATTTATCAGCTCTCTCTAATTTAATCAGTTGGTCACGAAGGGATTCTTTGCCGTGTTCGAAAGATAAATCTGATGGCACAATTTCTTCAACCAGAGGCTCTTGGTTAGAGTCAGAAGGTTCTTTACCCTTAGAAGATGATCTGTTAGAAAGAAAGCCTCTAGAGATATTGCCAGAACTAGAAGAAAGAGCGATGGAACCAGAGGTGCCACCACGAACCGACCCTGTACCCCGAAGCGTACCTCCTCTACCTCTTCTGTGTCTAGCAGGAGCATTGGGGAAGCTATCAAGAATTGGGACTCTTTTAGGGTTAGGGTTTGAAGACGACATAGTGAGAAGATAAGAACAAAAGGAATGAATTGAAGAAGAAGTGAATGAGAGTAAATAGCAAGAAATTTGGTAAAAAGCTTGTGAAGAAGAAGATAAAGGAAAAAGGGGGTAAGTTTATATATAAACTTAATCGTCGATAATTAAGAAGTGTAATGATGAAAAGCCTATAATAAAGGCAACTATCACTTCGTGAATAGTGGAGTTAAAAAAGCCTTAGAAAAAGGCTGCAAAATCGCAGAACTAATGAGAGGGTGACACGTAGATGGTGCATTAAATAGAAGGGAAAATTGAAGCGTCGATACTGTCATAGCATTGATTATGGTAAAAATTCCCCTTTTTATGATGATCCACTTCCCAAATATTTAATTGGTAAATAAATGAAAAGTGGGGGGACTATCTGTATTGGGAAAAAACTGAATTCATATTGAAGGTGACGTGGCATGACACGTGGATCGGTCAAATAGTCAAAGCAGGATGGTCAGTTAAGAGGCACGGGCGATATCATATACGAGGAGAAGAAAGTTAAATAGGCACGAGAAGCTATTCAAAAGATACGAGTCTCGTATATATTTAACTTAATTAAAGTCAGGAGGTCAGAAGGAATTGAAGATATGAATCTGAGGGCATAAAGGAGTCTAAATTCAGTATTAAATGACAAATACGTTAGAGAATCAATATTGATTCTGAATGATTGTGTAACGTTTCATTTAATGTCATTTAATGCTCATAATTGCCTCTTTAAGGCTAAGGTGTTATACCTTTTCCTAGGAAAGACAACTATAAAAGGAGGAGGTCTCATCATTTGTAAGGACACGAAATATCATTGTGATTACATTGGAATACAAACTTATTTACTGCATTTATTATCCACAAAAAATTTCTTATTCTTTTCGTCTCCTGATTATCAGTAACCCGATTTTTTCTCTTAAATTCTAGTTTTAACCGAAATTTTATTTTTTGGTTAAACAACGACCCCTAAGATCATCAAATAACTATCCACAAGTAAGAATATCCTAACAAATTTATGACTTTTCCAAATAGAGGAATTTCCATAAAGCGCACTACAGTATAGAGTCTAATTATCATAAGTTATTATAATTTGCCAAATTATTCATAGCTAATGTTCAATTATTACCAACATGTATCTCTTTATTCAGACGGGCAACGAATGCACATATGTCAACTATATTCGTTCGCGCAATAAATACAACTTGTATTTACTGTGTTTATTCGCGCATCTCTATTCGTTGCGAATACAACCAAGATAAAATACATGTGTTTATACAAAAAATACAATTTGTATAGATTGATTGTATTCGTTCATGCAGCGAACACAACCATGGCGAAATACATAAATACAGAAAAATGGAATGCTATCATTAAGAGTGGAACTCAAGACCTCCGCTTACTAAACAAACTCTATAACCAACTAACCTACAAAGCTTATTGCTTTCTTATTTCAATTTAAAATAATTTATTTTTTGTTTTATTTACTATAGGTAAATTTACTATAAAATTTAAATACAATTGCCAATGATAATTTTCTAAAAATATAACTACGAGTGATAACGTATATGTTTGTTGTATCGCATGCTCAGTTCGGTGCCGCGCCTGCCCAAAGGTCACCCGGTCACGCCAAAATCTAACACTCCTTTTTACACAACCAAAATTTCTTTTATATTAAACTGAATGGTCTTAGAATTATCAAAAAAGAACTCAAAAATAGATATACTCTGTAGAGATTTTGCCAAATAAGTACAATAAATTAGTTAAATAAAACTATACCTATTTTTCCAGAACTTCAAAATAAGATCGATAAATTTAGAAAACTGAAAGAGTTGTCTTTACTTTGTACTTCTGCCTCTCATATCCTCTCTTCACCGAAATTTATTAATTTGATTTATAATTAGGTTAATTTAAAAGGAAAACGCTTCCTAACAGGGATTTCTTCATTTACCGGAGAACAAAACATCTAACTAAGGGCCGGAAAATCACAATTATCAAAGTAGTATATTGTAGAAAAGCACATGCAGGCAGCCCGATGCACAAAGTATCTCGTATTTATGCAAGGTCCGGGGAAGGGCCGCACCCCTAAGGGTATGAAGACAGCCTACCCTAATGTAAGAATTAATGGATGCTTGCACGGCTCAAACTCGTAATCTATAGGTCACACAGATAGAGGCGGAGCCAGGATTTCGAGCTTATGCGTTCGGGATTCTAATAATCTTAAGTTAATGGGTCTTAATAATAATTTATACATATTCAATGAATTTTTTAAGATAAAATACAGGGTTCGAATCAAAACTAGTGGGTTCAGTCGAAACCGCTCCCGACACTTTAACTCATCCCTACCCACTGCACCGTTACTCCAAGACATGCAAAATACCAAAATCAAATTAACCTAATATATTTTTATGGTAGAACTTTACTTTAAAGGAAGTCACTACTTACCTTCCCACTAATTATTTCCACACGGCTAAAAGTAGGGTTTTGGCCCTACAAACAACACAACAAAATCCATAATCCATTTCCCAATATTGCATCAACTTGAGGGGCGTAAAGAGGATAAACAATAACTAAAGGAGCTGTCACCAAAATATTTTTGTTTTATTATAAGTCATAAATATACACGTATAGGTCACATATCTGCAAGTGTGCTTATAAGAAAGAAATAAAGCAAATATTTATAACCTTATCCTTACTTTTGATTACGTTCAAAATATCGTGAATGATCAAATTCCACAATCAAAGAACACACTACCACAAAGAAAATAATAATTAAATAAAGAGAACAAATCCTCCAAGATATTTCAATTTCATCATTATTTTTTACTTTATTTTCTATTATCAACTTTTTTGCTTAAATTATCTTGAATCTTTTAGTATGCTACAATTTTGAGCTCAACTTAAAAATGTCTAAATTTATTTTCTTATTCAACTAGAAGAGGAGGGGTATTTTTTATTTTTTGTGCCTTATAATAAGTTAGGAGGAAAATAAAATGAAAATGAATCAATTCGATAAAGAAAAGATCTCTCGTGTTTAGTGAAACACAGTTAAGTGGCTAAGAAAATCTACTATATTTATGTCCCTATCAGTTTTGGTACACGTTTGACAAATCATCATTGAGATCAAATTTCACTATCCAGCACGATTATTAAAAAGATAAGCACGGAAAGGTTAGCAAAAGACCAAAAAATCATAACAGATCAAGATATAAACTTTAGCAGAAACAAAAATATAATATGTGATTTTTTATCATTTTTCTAAGATTTGTCCAATAGAATTATTCAATAGAGTAAGTAAGGTGTATAACAGTATCTCTGGACTCCATTATTATAAAATAAAATTAGTAGAATTCTGTTAGGATCGAAATAAGTAAGTGTCATGTAGAAGTTAACAAGCATATCTTTAATAGTGATAAATTAGACAACAAAAGAGAAATATACTAAAAGAGACACAAATATTTAATGTGGTTCGGTCAATTGATCTACATTCATAAGTAGAGATGAGCAATCCACTATATTGAAAAAGAGAACACAAAATATTATAATGATAACCTCATAAATAGGCAAACACAAGTGACAGGATAACATCTATCTTGCAAATTCTCCTCCTAAATAAGATTCTCAAATTCCTTACGATTATATTGTGGATGCTCCTGAATGAGAATGCTAGATCCTCAATATATAAAAGTTCAAAACTTTTTCCTCCAAGAAAAAGGACTAGCAAAATATGGGAGAATTTATAATTTCCTAAAAAAAAGGAAAACTTGTTTGTCAGAAACATCGAATTTTTTTTATAATTATCATATTTTATTACCAAAGCGAAAATTTACAGCTCAAAAACAAAAACTTCAATAAGGCTGGACATCTTCCCAAATCTTAGTATCACCCAATGCTCCCTATACTAATAGCTAACTATCATTCACTGTATCAATTGTATTGTACTACTACTTCAGCATCTTCTTATAACGGATAGAAGTTCAGCTCTTCAAGTCTTCTTCTGAGTCTGTTCATCTTATGGCCTCTTCCACATATCATTTGTAAGATCTGCTTTATCAGTATCCCTTGTTGCCTCTGTTGTGCTCTAAAGATCCTCTGGTTTCTCTCTTGCTTCACATAGTAGACATATCTAGCTAAAGCCATTCTGTATATCTCGTCGTTGGCTGATATGCCTTTTGCATGGAAGTATTCCCAAGCTACGTCTTGTCTCCACTCCATGGCCTGTCTTGTGATGCCCATCCATTGTAGAAGTTTTCACCAGATGGATTCTGCAAATGTGCACTTGAAAAATAGATGCTCAATGCTTTCCTCTTCGATATTACATGTGAGCACGTGATTTTTGCCACGCTTAAACTACTCCTACAAAATTCTTTAGAATTAGGATTTTCCTTTATTATTTGAATTTTTAGGAATTAATTGCATGATTCTGTGTCTTGTTTGTATTTTTGTGTGCATTTTACTTGATATAATTCCAAAAATACAAAATAGTATGCA
>NW_017673149.1:70911-75161 GCF_001879085.1 Nicotiana attenuata
GCCTAGTAATACTAAACGCCCAATTTGGGCCAGCCCAAACAAATCCACCCCCCAAATCCCCAAAACCCGTCTGATGGTCCAGCCCAAATACCCTTTACCCGGTCCAGTACCCCCCCCCCCCCCCATTGCACAACGATGCCGTTTTGGCGTCAATCAATCCTGTCCGTCCCTTTTCCACCATCCAACGGCCCGTAGGCTTCCTAAATTTTACATAAAAGTGTCTCAAAAAACCAGAAACCCTAGAGACAAGGGTTCTCTTCCTCGTACCTCATCTCCCTCCGCCGGCTCCTCCCTAACGCCGCCGACGGAAATCTCCCCACGGCGGCAAGCAACCCCCAATGGCGCCCAAAATCTCACCACATACTCCTCACCCCTCCCCCTTTCCATATCCGGGGCCCTTTTCCTTCGAACATCACTAGAGCGTTTCAAATAAGCCAAACCCTAGGCGCCGCCACCACCGTGCACGGCGGCGCCGCCACCAAACCACTCCAGATTTACATCACGAAACCTCCCTCATCTCCTCATACCAAATCCCTAGTTATATTCCTTCAAATCCCCCTCCAATTGTTCGAATGTTGAATCAAAGAATCAGGCCTTAATGTCGCAAAACCAAATTCAATTGGCTTGTGAGGATTTTAGACTATAATAGACCTTAGTCTTGTGTTTTCACTTGAAAACACAAGGTTAAGGTCTAATCCGGTCAAAATTCAAAGGATTTCTTCATCATCCTTCCATGCCGCTTTAGGTATTTCCTGTTATCCCCTCTTTATTTTTCTTTCACCCGTATTCTTTTTGTCGTTTGCTTCATCTTTATTTTCTTTTCCCAGTAGGTAATTTGGAATTGATTTTGTCCTGATTTTTGTTTGTTTTTAGGATTTTATTCCTTGTTGATTTAGTCTAGTATTCCTGCCTGCATTTTTTATTCTTAGATTTTTAGTTTTGATTTCTTATTCTTTTCTGTTAACTCTATGAAATTTTGTTTTTTATTAATTTCTCTTTGTTTTTTGCCTGACTGATAACAGAGATTATTCTGTTTAATGTTTTGATTGTTAATTTTGTTTGATTGATGGTTTGGTAAAGAATGAACTAGGATTAATTTGCAGTTTTATTTAGTTTTGATAATTCAATTCCATAGTTTTGAACCTGGTTGGATATAGCTGAATAACCTAGTCCTGGATTAACTATAGTTAAATGTAACTAAGGTAAAAGGGGCTGGGGGTTATAGTTTCATACTAGGGTTAGTAATTTTAGGGTTATTCAAGGGTAATTTGGGCACCTAAAATGGGTTAGTTTGTTAACGCTCAGTGATTTCAGAACTCAAGTAAGGGTAGTATAGGCATTCCATAGGTAGGAAAACAAAGCTAGAACACCCTAGATCCTTCTAGAGGAGTCTTAATGTAAGTTTCAGCATTTTGAAAGCAGTAACTTGAGAAACAAGTCAAAACTTTAGGATTAGTAAGTAATTTCTGAAATAAACGGGGGGGGGGGGGAAATGAATGAAGACTTCCAGAACATTTCTGCCCCTTCCTTGCCTATAAAAAGCAGGCCTAATGCCTTCATTTACAGGTTATACACCCCTGAAAATTCCCCAAAACTCTCCAGCTCTTAATTTCCCCCTCAAAATCCTCTTCTTCAAGTCTGAATTTCAAAATCCCAAGAGGTTCAAATTTGAAGTCATCTAGTTCTAAAACCTTCTTTAGATCTTAGTTTCTACAAAAAAAAAATCCAAAAACGTACAAAAATACAGTAAAAAAACCAAAAAAAAAAAATACTGTTTGTTGAAGCTTCCTTGTGATACTTTCAGAAATCCAAATCTCAGTTAGAAGTTTGCTCACTTGAGGTCAACAATGGCCTGAATGATCCTGTTTTGTAATAATTGAAGTTTCAAAACTTCTGGAGTCATTTTCAAGTCGAAATCTGGCTTATTCAGTTAGGATTTTGGTCGTTTACTAGTTATTAACTGCTGGAGATTGTTTGACATTGTTTCTGGGACTCGAGATTGGTGTTAACCTGATAATTCACTGCTGAATTGCTTTGCTGTTCTGCCTTGTTTAAGCTGATTCCTCACCTCTACTTTGTTTCAATTCCAGGTATTCTTCAATCTCAAAGAGATATGTGAAGAACTAAGTCATTGGTTGTATTCAAACTATTGAAGAAATGACACATTGCTTGCATATTCTTCCTATTAGTTCACTTGTATACATATTGGATTGAGTATTAGATTATATAGCAGTACTATTTGGAATGTAAATAATCTGAACATTTCATCAGTTGTACCTAATTAGACTATTAAACTCTAGATTGATTGCATGCTGTTTCATTAGTTTTGTTTAGTATAGATTAATTTCGGTAATGGATAAATGCTGCTGGAGTTGAAGTATTCATAACATGTGTTAGATTAAGTCACACATGAAGAGTTGAAGTGTTGTGATTCATTTGATGAAGATTAGATTGGTTGTAATAGCTCGCTAAAAATGAAAAACGCAGGTCTATGTATTCCATGTTATTGCTAAGACTTACCTGAAGATTCAGAGATTGTGAACGGGCAGGAAGTAACCAACATTCTTAGATCAGTTAATGTGTTTAGTGTTAATATGTGACTCTCAAATAAATAATGGTGTTACACATAAATAAAAGAGAGTATGAAATAGTCAATCTACAAATAATAACCATTACGTGCTTTAGCTGATGACTTCTGGAATTGTTTAAGTACTGTTATGTTCAGCACATTGGGCTACGTGAGTGAAACAAGTAAGAAGGCAAGTCAAGGAAGGCCCAAGTCGTTGGGTATACCTTAATGGCTGGACTGTTGGGCTTGATTTTCTTCAGGTTGAGCCCAAAAGCAAGGCTCACATCTCAGGTCATGACTTATGGACCTGCAATATGGCAGATTTACAGGCTGAATCTTAGGCCCAATACTAGACGACTTTTCAAAATTATATTAGGGATACGGGGGGTTAATTCGCAATATAAATTTAGGTTTTCGAGTTAGGTGGCGGGTTCAAATTAAGAGGGTCTTCCCTTTTGTATGAATTCGGACTTGAACTCGAGGCCCAAATTTATAAATGTAAATTAATTAGGCCCTTTTAGAGACAAAAAGTAAATACAAAAATCGTAGTTGCTTTAGGTTGGCTTTTAAATAAAAATGAGATGTGCCTCGCCAAACAAAATACATAAATTGCGGGGCCCTCGTTAAATGCTTATATTAAAATACTTAGAATTCGGGACGTGCCGTTTAGCGGATTTCACGGCCTCCCACAAAGATAACAACACGTTTGTCGCTTTAGGCACGCTTAATAATTTTACCTTCTAAATATGGGTGTGTATTTCATGCAACCCAAATCCAAATCGAAAAACGTCGAATAAGAATGTGTCGAGGATCCGGGTGCATTTCATGTGACGTGATCCAAAAACATATTCTTAAACGACGTTCACTTTCCTAAAAATTAACTAAAGCGGTAAATACTCCTAAAATTGCACTATAGGTTAGAACATGTGTAAAAATCAGATTTAGCCATTTATGATAATTTAAGCGACCGTGCTAGAACCACGGGATCCGGAGGTGACTAACACCTTCTCTCGGGTCAACAGAATTCCTTATTAAGAATTTCTGGTTCGCAGACTCCAATTAGGAAGTCGAAATTTTCCTCGATTTGGGATTTAAGTTAAACCGGTGACTTGGGACACCAAAAGCCAATCCTATCCCAAGTGGAGACTCTAAAAATAAATAAATAATCCTATTTCGAATAATGTCACTTTAAATGGAAAAACTCCCTTATACATTATCCTTCGGGGTAGGTGTGTAAAAAAGGAGGTGTGACAGCTCTGGCGGCTTTGCTGGGGACACGAACCCAGAATTCCGATTCAGGGTTCAAGAATTCGAGCTTAGAATAATTGTTATATTGGCTTATCTGATTTTCCTACATGTTCCATGCTATATGTGCTAAATGTTTTACCGCTTTGATATTTGTTGAAATTGTATATATAAACTGTCGCGAATCCCTTCCTCTCTTTGAGTCTTCTACATCATGGAGAAGGGTGCACTTCGTGTAGCTTCTCTTCTGTTTAGAGTCTTTCCCAATTTAGAACGAGGTTTGGATAAGTTGCTAAGCCGGCGGAGCTTCTGTATCCTCGGTACGCTGCCTCCCCCTCGGCTCGAGTAGTCCGCTCGGGTAAGCCAGGTCTAGACCAATAAACCTAGGGTTTAAACCTAGAAGAACAAAAACTCATGCCAGATCCCTAGTAGGACG
>NW_017673149.1:75170-81071 GCF_001879085.1 Nicotiana attenuata
TATAAGGGGTGATATGGGTTATACGGATTCCAATCGGAGCTTGCCGCTCGTCGTGAAGTAGTTGTGACTTGTTGTTGTTATATGGTGTCTTGTTATTGATATTTATAGGTTGCTGGACTTCCCTGGCTGTTGTTGTTGGTATATGGTATTGGAGGAGGCCCTTGTTACAAGGGAGATGCTGCCCGAATTTACGTAGACGAGCTACTAGCTTAAGTTACAGACTTAGCCTTTGTTCAACATTGATTTTGAATCTCCTTATGCTATGATAGATCGAGTTGACTTGTTTGAAGAGTTGCTTGGAAGGTATTAAGGACTCAACATGTTTAAGGTATGCTAAGGCTCTTCCTTCATTATTTTGGCATGATCTATAGAGAAACGAACGTAAACGATACGCTATTTCATAATGAATCTACTCCTAGCAACTAAGGTTGTCCATGTTGTTCTTTCCTTACAAAGTTATTCCAAGAAAGTATGTATGAGCCTTGAGTCCTAGTGAAGTTCATATTGATGGTATGATGCCCATAATGTTAATCGATGGTGCAATGACCTTATGTCACTCCAAAAGGTTTAGAACGTGACTCCATGAGTCCAGCATGCATTATATATGTATCTATTTTACTCTACCGAGCCGCGCTATAGTCGGCCGGGTATGGCACCTATTGTGCAACCACTGATCAGTTGGGTTTACCGAGCTCCACGTGGTCGGGTACGGTTTTACCGAGTCCTCTTTGAGGCCGGGTATGATATGATGATGATGATGCCCACAGAGGCGCATGTTTTTAAAAGTTTATGTATATATATATGTATTATGCATTTCATGTCAGTAGCCCCCAGAGGCACTCAGATGTTACAGGTTATATCTCCTCTACCTCTCTTTACATTACTGTTCTTATTTATGCTTTCCTGCCTTACATACTCGGTATTTTATTCGTACTGACGTCCCTTTTGCCTGGGGACGCTGCTTTTCATGCCTGCAGGTCCCGATAGATAGGTTGACATTCCTCCTAATAGGCTATCAGCTCAGCAAAGGTGTTGGTGTACTCCACTTGCTCCGGAGTTGCCTATTTGGTCAGTATGCTTTGGATATGTATTGATTGGTATGGCGGGGCCCTGTCCCGACCTTTATGATTTTATGTACTCTTAGAGGCTTGTAGACAGATGTCAGGTGTATGGATACTTGTATGGCCTTGTCGGCCTATGTTTTGAGTTTACAAATGGTCATGTCGGCCTTATAGGCCCGTATGTCACATGTATAAGTTTGTATATCATGTTGGGTCATCATACGTTAAGTATTCCCTTATGTTTTATTCTTATTATCTCATGAAGGGTTTTCTAGCTCATTTACCCATGATAGTATGATAAGAAAGATATGTTACGTTGGTACTCGGTTGAGTGAGGCACCGGGTGCCCGTCGCGGCCCTTCGGGTTGGGTCGTGACAGTGCCACCATCCCTCCCGCCGATATTCCTGATTCTGATACCGTTCCAGCTCCTGGTCCCGAGGCTTCTAATATGGACCTTAGAGGAGCCATCCGTATGTTGACCCAGTTAGTGGCCGCTCAGGCCAAGAGATCTCAAGATGCCCCTACATCCTCTAGCAGACAGGGAGATCCCTCCAGTTCCTGAGTCAACCAGTTTTTGCGGCTGGCCCCTCCAGAGTTCTCAGGCACAGACCCAGAGGCCGATCCGCAGGAATTCCTTGATGAAATGTATAAGACCCTCCGAGTGATGAAGGCATCAGAGACAGAGGGAGTTGAGTTGGCATCATACAGGTTGAGGGGAGCAGCGTATTCATGGTTCGAGATGTGGGAGGACTCCCGTGGAGAGGGAAGACCTCCGGCCAGATGGGATGAGTTTGTAGATGCATTATGGACCAATTCTTGCCTGCTGAGACGATAGCAGCCCGTGCCACTGAGTTTGAGGCCCTCAAGCAGGGCAGTATGAGTGTTCGGGAGTACCACATGGAGTTCGTGAGATTGTCCAAGTATGCTCCTCAGTTAGTGTCGACTATGGCCGCTCGAGTTCGGCGATTTGTTCAGGGCCTTAGTCCCTTGGTAGTGAATGAGGCTGCTATAGCGACCTTACACTCGGATATGAATTATGGAAAGATTGTGGGATTCGCTCAGGCCACAGAGGCTAGGAAGTTGAAGATTCGAGCGGAAAGGGAGAGTAGTAGCAGGGCCCGATCAGTGGGTCACTCAGGGAGATCAGCTCAGGGGAGAGGGTCGTCAGGGCTGTCCCAGTCATATGCTCAGTCCTCAGCGAGCGCACCACCATCTCTGCACAGTTATCAGCAGAGCAGCCACATGAGACCAGGTTCAAACAGTAGGAGACCCCATCAGTCCGGTCGTCCAGGAGGGAGATCACAGCAGCAGGGAAGGGCTCCATGCCCCAAGTGTGGGAGATTTCATACAAAGACTTGCTACTTGGATATCCCAGTGTGCTTCAGATGCGGGGTGAGGGGTCATATACAGCGAGACTATCGTGTGCCCAGTCAGGGCATGGGTAGGGGATCTGCTCAGTCATCCGGTTCTTCAGTCGCCACATCATCTGTGCGTCCCCTAGCCCCAGCAGGACGTGGTATAGTTAGGGGTAGAGCTCGTGGTAGAGGTGGACCCAGCCGGTTCTATGCTTTGAGTGGTCGCCAGAGTGCAGAGGCTTCTCCAGTTGTGGTTACAGGTATCTTGTCTGTTCAGGCCATTGATTGTTATGCTCTTATTGATCCGGGGTCCTCTTTGTCTTATGTCACCCCATTCATTGCTTCAAGCTTTGGGATAGAACCTGAACAGCTTCATGAGCCGTTCTCTGTATCGACTCTGGTTGGTGATTCTATTATAGCCGCTCGAGTTTATAAGAATTGTGTTGTCATGGTGTATGGTCGTATTACCACGGCCGATCATATCGAGCTTGGGATGGTGGATTTTGATGTGATTATGGGAATGGACTGGCTTTATTCGTGCTTTGCCAAACTTGACTGCCGAACGAGAGTCATGAGGCTCGAGTTCCCTAATGAGCCAGTTATTGAGTGGAAGGGAAATGGTGTGGTGCCGAAGGGTAGGTTTATTTCCTACCTTAAAGCTTCAAAGATGATTAATAAGGGGTGTATCTATCATTTGGTCCGGGTGGCGGACACCACTTCAGAAGTGTCTACCCCCGAGTCCGTGCCAGTCGTGAATAAGTTTCTTGAAGTATTTTCGGACGAGCTTCCAGGGATTCCGCCAGATAGGGAGATTGATTTCGGGATTGATGTATTGCCTAATACGCAGCCAATATCTATTCCACCATACAGAATGGCTCCAGCAGAGTTAAGGGAGTTAAAGGAGCAGCTAAAGGACTTGTTAGAAAAGGGGTTCATATGGCCGAGTGTATCGCCGTGGGGTGCTCCGGTTCTTTTTGTCAGGAAGAAGGATGGGTCGCTCCGGATGTGTATTGATTATCGGCAGCTCAACAAAGTCACCATCAAAAATAAATATCCTTTGCCTCGGATAGATGATTTGTTCGACCAATTGCAAGGTGCAAGATTCTTCTCCAAAGTTGATCTACGGTCAGGATATCACCAATTGAAGATTAGGGAGCAGGATATTCCCAAGACCGCTTTCAGAGCTCGCTATGGTCACTTTGAATTCTTGGTCATGTCTTTTGGGCTAACCAACGCCCCGGCAGCTTTTATGCATCTTATGAATCGGGTCTTCAAGCCATTTTTAGACTCCTTCGTGATTGTTTTCATTGACGACATCCTTGTTTATTCGCGGAGCCGGGAAGATCATGCCGATCACCTCAGGGCAGTGTTGCAGACTCTTCATCAGTATGCTAAATTTTCAAAATGTGAGTTTTGGTTGGAGTCCGTTGCCTTTTCGGGCCACGTTGTCTCAAGTGAAGGGATTCAGGTGGACCCCCAGAAGATTGCAGCAGTAAAAGATTGGCCTAGACCCACGACCCCGACGGAGATTCGTAGCTTCTTGGGTTTAGCAGTGTATTATCGGAGGTTTGTAGAGGGATTCTCTACCCTCGCCTCCCCATTGACCAAATTGACGCAGAAAGCAGTTAAGTTCCAATGGTCTGACGCCTGTGAGAAAAGTTTTTAGGAATTGAAGTCAAGGTTGACCTCGGCACCAATATTGGCCTTGCCGGAAGGCACGGAAGGATTTGTGGTTTATTGCGATGCCTCCAGGGTCGGTTTGGGGTGTGTGCTGATGCAGCATGGGAAGGTTATAGCATATGCTTCAAGGCAGCTCAAGAACCACGAGAAGAATTATCCGACGCATGATTTGGAGCTTGCAGCAGTTGTGTTTGCTTTGAAAATATGGCGGCATTATCTTTATGGGGTCCATGTGGATGTGTTCTCAGATCACAAGAGCCTCCAGTACTTGTTCAAGCAGAAAGAATTGAATTTAAGGCAGCGGCGATGGTTAGAATTGCTCAAGGATTATGACATGAACATTTTGTACCATCCAGGGAAGGCGAACGTGGTGGCCGACGCTCTCAGTCAGAAATCCATGGGTAGTTTGGCTCATTTGGGAGTGGATCAAAGGCCCTTGGCTCGGGAGGTTTATCAATTGGCCAGTTTAGGGGTTTGCATTTCGACATCAGACGAGGGGAATGTTATGGTGCATAATGGAGCAGAATCGTCACTTGTAGCGGAAGTCAAGGAAAAACAGTTTATTGATCCAGCATTGGCTCAGATGAAGGAAGCAATTTTGAATAACAAGACTTCGGCATTTTCACTCAGCAGCGAAGATGGTGTTTTGCGGTGTCAAGGTAGGTTATGTGTTCCGGATGTGGATAAGCTTCGGGAGAGGGTAAAGCTCATAATTCCAGGTATTCCGTGCATCCAGGTTCTACGAAAATGTATCATGATCTTAAGGAAGTTTATTGGTGGAACGGTATGAAGAGGGGTGTGGCGGACTTTGTATCCAATTGTCCAAATTGTCAGCAGGTGAAGGCTGAGCATCAGTGGCCCGGTGGGTTGTCTCAGCTTATGGAAATACCAATGTGGAAATGGGATATGATTAACATGGATTTCGTGGTGGGGTTATGCACTCAGCGCAAATTCGACTCAATTTGGGTAATAGTAGATCGACTCACCAAATCAGCTCACTTCTTGCCAGTCAAGTCCACCAACACTGCAAAACAATATGCTAAGTTGTATATCAAGGATATAGTAAGGCTTCATGGCACTCCACTTTCTATTATCTCGGAGGGGGGGGCCCAGTTCACGGCAAATTATTGGAAGAAATTTCAGCAAGGTTTGGGTACTCAGGTGAATCTCAGCACAGCTTTCCATCCGCAGACTGGCGTCAGGCCGAGCGGACTATTCAGACGCTTGAAGATATGTTGCGGGCTTTTGTCTTGGATTTCCAAGGTAATTGGGATGATCACTTGCCACTTATAGAGTTCGCTTACAATAACAGCTTTCATGCCAGCATTCAGATGGCCCCATTTGAGGCATTGTACAGAAGAAGGTGTAGGTCTCCGATTGGGTGGTTCGAAGTGGGTGAAGCAGAACTGATAGGGACAGATCTTGTGCACCAGGCTATGGAGAAAGTTAAAGTCATTCAGGAAAGGATGAAAACGGCTCAGAGTCGCCAGAAGTCCTATGCGGACGTTCGCCAAAGGGAACTGGAATTTCAAGTTGATGATTGGGTGTTCTTGAGGGTATCCCCTATGAAGGGAATCATGCGCTTCGGGAAGAAAGGTAAGTTGAGTCCTAGGTACATCGGGCTGTATCGGATTGCTCAAAGGATAGGGCAGGTGGCCTATAGGTTGGAATTGCCTCCCGAAATATCGTTAGTACACCCGGTGTTCCATGTTTCCATGTTGAAGAAAGTGGTTGGAGATCCATCCACCATCGTGCCAGTCGAGACTATCGAGGTTAATGAAGAGTTGTCGTATGAAGAAGTTCC
>NW_017673149.1:82409-126097 GCF_001879085.1 Nicotiana attenuata
AGTCCCGGTTCAACCGTAGTTGAACTTGGTCGATTTTGATGACGAAGGCTCGTGGCCTGAGTCCCATATTGTGGGTATTGAGTGCTGAAACTCGTTTTGGATTCGAGGCCTTGAGCGGCTTATCCATTGTCTTCCCAACCAGGGTGTATAGGCTGTCTTGAGGCGACTCTCGGCTCGAGATATCTCCGTGCCGGTTTCTGACCGGAGCTCGTATACCTTGTAGAGACCTTCCCTTAGGAAAGGAGGGGACCCTTTCTTCTTGTTTGCACTATCTGAGATTGGAGAGAGGGAGAAGACTTAGATCTTGATTTGAGATCTTCGAGCTCCCCTTCGAGTTTGGCGCTTCTTTTCTTTTGGGTCCAGGGAAGAACTACGCGATTTTGCTATGAAATCCCCACAGACGACGCCAAATTGTTTGCTCAAAAGTTATTACAAAACTTACGAGTATAAAACAATATAAATAAATCACGGGATAATCATAGCAAATCGTAATAATCCGTTGGACCCAATGAAAGAAACGAAAATAAGTACTCAGGAATAAGGGTAGAAGCATTAGAAACCTTTATTGATAATATTTGTTTGGTCTGCCTCTCCATGGAGAGGTTCAGAACCTTACAATTGTGTTTTCTTTTCCCACAAGAGGGGTATATTTTCTCGATTCTCTCTCCTCTCACTAGTGGTGAAGAAGCAGCCCCCTTTCTAGGGCTTCCACTCTTAGTATTGATGTGAGCTTCGTGAGCTGGCAATAAATGGTCGTGGCCACGCTGAGGTTCCGTCCCCGTGGGGGAATGAATGGGCCGTGCCCTCGTAGATTCAATCGGACAAGAGTCGAGTCCTCTTATAAATAAGTGGCCGTACCACTTATTAACTATGGATTAGCTCAAGAGGAGATTAACTCCGTTAATTACCGTAAGGTCAGATTCTGACCCATACAAGAATGTTATGATATATATTGAAGTCTATTTTTCTAGCTTTTTGAGATGCAAAGTTGTTAATAATTTTTTTTAATCGATTCTCTATAATAATTCCTTTTCAATTGATAGAATAGCCAACCTATTTAATCTTTTGTGTGACATTGTTGATATTAGATAAGATTTTATCAATAATTTTGAATAACTTATTTTCTTGGTGGCAACTATTATAGAAAACTCTATTTTTGTATTAAAAGTGCTAATTTTTTAAATACCTATAAATCTATTACTTTCAAAAAATGGGGCCTCCCAAGTTTTGGGGGCTTAAGGCACAAGCATAACCTTGGAACCGGCCCTGTGTCTAACTAAATAATTAATCTTAAAAATCAACAAATTCAAGTAAAAATGCCTTAACCATAGTTAAATGTTAAAAGTATATATACATAACATATGTTTTATATTCATTGGCTTGGTGCGTATATCTGATGCCGATAAATTTTTACCTTGGAAGCCGTCGAGGCCAATTTGAGGGGTTGGATCGAAATTTGAAGGTGAAGAATAAAGACCGGAGTTGCAGCCAACTTCAGACATTTTGGATAAAATTTCAAATAAAAATTACAGATATTTGGATGAAACTTTTACATAGAAAACTTTAGGCAAAAACAAAGGATCCGTTCGTTCACAAATTTTTTTGTGGTTTTTTTTTCAAAATCATGTTTGTCCATAAAACTTTTTAAGTTTTTAGAATTTTTTCAGAAAATGTTTTTCCCTCTCGTAAAACTAACTGCAATATTTTTTCTAGTGAAATGCATATCCAAACATAATTTCAAATTACAAACAACAATTTTTAACTTAATTTCAAATACTATTTTTTTTTTAAATTATAATTTTTATGTTCAAAAGCCTACTAAGAGGGTATTTGGATTGGCTTTTTAAGCTGGTCAAATCAGCTTTTAAACTCTTTTTAGCTTTTTTCAGTGTTTGACAAAGTTAAAAACTGCTTAAAACAAGCCAAAAGCAATAAGTTGGGCAACCCCAACTTATTAATTTTTGGCTTAAAAACTATTTCTTCTAAAAAGTCACTTTTTTTAAGCCAATCCAAACGGGCTCTAAAACTTCAGACAAAAAACTTTTGGATACTTGAGACAAAAATCTTTTGGACATTCAAACCAAACTTCAGACTCATGGTTAAAGAATTTGGAAGCTTAGATTTTGAAATGGCTAAATTTACAGAAAAAATATTATGAACATCGACTATGCATTAAACTGGGGTCCTCAAAGTGGCCATCTGCAAGCCCAACCGCGCAAGTTGAACCGCCTTGGCGCCTAAGTTGATGCTCTTCGGTCTTATAAATCGAGGGTTCAAATTTGAAAAGCTTCATTGATCGCTGCACTTAGTTTTCCAAATCAGGAAAGTCACCATAACGTAATGAGGCGAAGATTCAAATCCGCTATTAAATTTCCAGCAAAAACCCTAAGCTCTTCAGCTGGAGTCGTCACTCAACCTCAGGGCCTCGACGATGCACGATCCAGTACTGATTGTCACTTGAATTTGCAGTTCTTTTCGAAATTTATATTATTGTTGGTTGCTCGACACTTTGTTTCAGCTGCTGGATTACGTTTTCTGCTCCAATTATCAAATATTGGTGTGATTCATTGTAAAATGGTCTGCATATCATCAGGAACATCGGCGCATGTATATAGAAAGCAGTGGCTTAAGCTGCACCTGTTGCCTTGATTCGAAAGTTAGAAATATTATTTAGAAGTTTTCTGTGATATATTTATAGTAATTACGACCTATATATTAACAAAAAAAGGGAAGTAGTCTTCTAGTATTCTGCATTCACTGACCTAAAATCCTGAATTTGTCTTTGTCCATAAATTGTAACAATGATAACGGATTAAGTTCTTTCTGGGCTAGAGCATAATGTGAAAAGGTCCCTAAGAGGGGTCAATTGTTTTTTTGGCTCTTCAAACTTGTTTTTAGTTTTATGACCCTAGCTCTTTTTCTACACATGAGAGATTTACTTTTACAAGTAAGAGATTTGTCTTTTACACACAAGAGATCTAAAAAGGTCATTTTCTTAAATTCAAAATTGTAAAGGGGCATGATGTACAAATAGCACCCCTTAAGAGTAGCTACCAGGAAATGAATTGACTAACGAGAGGTGAGTTATTGTGGATTTGGTAACTTCTCTGAATTAGAAGTTAGTGCTTTTACTGTAAGTGCTTGCTTTCGAAGATTGGTTTGTCCTTTTATAGATTTATATGTTTAGAAAATATAAAGAAATTCTAATACTTTATTTGTATTTGCAAAATACTGGCATGAGATGAGTTTAAATAAAGTAACGTGGTCAGTGAGAATTCATATAGCTGACCTTACTTGTTTGGGATTGAGACATATTTGTTGTTGTAACTCAAGGCTACCTCAAACCATCATAGTCCCACCATGACTGAAGGCGGTCATAGATTCTACCTTTTTCCTTTGATAGACTTCTTATCATCAGCCACATGTTAAGCGAAACCCATCAAGATGCTATCAATGAATGGTTTGAGATCCTTCGCGCATATCAGCACCCATTGTCACCTTCTTCAAGATTGTGTGTTTTTCTTTTGGATTAATGGGTCATAGTGGTTGTTCAACAATGGCATATTGGTATCTGTATGTCATATGTATAGCTTCAGCCATTTGTTGGATTTCATTTTATTTTTCCATCATTTGTTTGTTTTGGTATCCTATTTAGTACTACAACAACAACTAGGATTCAGTTCCAAGCGAGTTAGGGTCCATGTCGCTCTATTTAAGCTTCGGTATCTTACTTATTATAGCAATACAAATGTGTCTTGACGCTCATTTCATTTAAAAGCTTCCTAACAAAATAGCTTATTTCCGCTGCCAAACCAGATGATGATTGAATAGAATGGATTTGGTGGTGATTACAATAAAATTTCTCTGCTTTAACCTTAAATAATCGAAGTCTTAATGCAAGCAAAGGAGGTGTCAGGTGTTATATTTAAGCGCTCCCCCTTATTATTGAAGTCTCTTGTTTGCCATTTTTATGGTGATGTCTTTCATGTCAATGGCATTTTACTAGCAATAAAGATGGTATGAACCCGAATCATTTCAGATGTTTGCAAGTATCAGCAGTCAGCAAACACTACTACTGATGACTGCTTCATATGCGTTTTGCTTTTGGACTGTGGAGAGAGTTGGACTTAGCATGGATGTATCATTAATTCAATATCTTTATATAAGACATTGTATGTCTTCATTCATTGTTTGTACTTTTGATTTGATTCGTTGGCCATTTTTCCTCTATCTCATTTATTCTTGCATTAACGATTTTGTGCTTATTAGACCTGTGCTCTCCCTTTGTCCTCCTACTATATATAAAGTTTGTAGTAATTTTTTACTGTTAGATGCAATCAAGGCAAAAATTGTCACATCCCCAGATACGGAAGCAGATCCTCTTCCTAATGTCGGAAGAGTTGCATTTTCCAAAAAATATCAGACAGCTCGCAACCCTAGATGTAAGGTTTTTCTTTATTTTGAACTACCTTTTTTATTACTGATGTCCCAACCTTTATATGATCTCAGAAGATGTTAACAGTTTCAAATATATACCTCTAAGTTCTTTAAAAAGTTATAGTACTGTTAGTGCAGCTGATATGCCCAAAACTTCAGAATATGCTTTCTTCAAGAAGTTGAAAAAGGATGTTGGCCATAGTAATTCGGATCTTCTCCACAGAAGGAGTAAACTATCAAAGAATAGTACCTCAGGTGGGTTGCACTTTGATTCTAGCTACTAAACTTTCTGGTTCCTCAAAAGCTTTAAGAAAATTCAGCTTGCTTTATTTTATTCAGAAACCACCTTTTATTTGAAGGATTTAACTAATCATGCCTAATATGCAGACACAACGAGCACACACAACGTGCTGAAGTGTCCAAATAAGGACCTTAAAATTCCAATTCAAGTAGAAAAGGAATATCAGACTAATGAATGCCAGTCCTTTTCACCTGTTGATGGTGTCATAGGTAGGAAGCAGAGTATAATGTGTACAAGTAATATAAGCATCTTGACTCTGTTCGGTCAATTGTTAATTTCAGCGACCTACGTGGTATGACAAAATGCAGGTATATCCAAGGAGGCAAAACTTAAGTCCTTTTCACTCCCAACTGCAGTGACTCCTGTAGATTCAAATTTGCGGCTGTCACCTCTTGCAGGTCCATCAAATAATTCAGGTTATCTTCCATCAGCCATTCAATTCTCTCTGAAACATTGATTCTTCACTTAGGAGTCTGTCTGCATAGTTACGCTATCATCCCTCACCCTCTCTCTTTCGATGGATAAATATCGACTTGTGAGATGGATATGGGAAGAACTAGAATGACTGCCTTATTAGTGAGCATTTATCTTTATCCAAGGAAAAGAAGAAGCACAAAGAAAGCTCTAGGAAATGTTATTACTGGACCCTTCACTCTATGAAAGAAGCTTGCTGTTTTTCAATCTGAATGCTCCTTACTACGAAGTTATTTCAGTGTTTAAACAGAGGTAAATATCAATGTCATACTCAGTACAATAGTTGATGCAGAAGCACCGCAATTTGTACACTGCTGAATCAGCATTACAGGCTTTCTCCTCAATTCTTTTTCATTTTCTTGCTAAGAGTTCAGGTAGGGGTTGGTGCTCTATGCTTGGAGAAACCTCCTGGTGCTAATGTCTAATAAAAGTTCCAGCATAATCCTTAAGTCGTTTGAGCTAGATTAAGTTCAATCTACCAAGTATTTCCTTATATTAGCAGTCTAATGGCCGTAGTGTTTTCCACACTAGAAACACTCCAAGAGGCCTTTTCTAGTCATGATGAAACAAGAATGAAAACCTTGTCTGTTTGAATATGTGCTCCATTGGTTTTTTGAAATGGGGAAACCGTATCTATATCTTGTTTCGTCTGTGTTCTTTTGTTGTCTTAGTTAACTGATTTCATTAACCTCAGCCAACTGATTATGGAGCTTGCTCTAGCAGTTTACAGGGCGTGTGATTAGACTTAGACGCAAACATTTGTTCAGAACATTTACATCTTGCTTATCACTCTTAGGGAGCCAGTACTCTGGTAATGGAATTTTTGCTGCAAAGAGACAGAAACTACATCAGCAGGCAAATGCACTGTTTCTTGATGTCGAAAAACTCAATTCTGAAAGGTCATCAAGATTAATGTTTTCAGTTGCTTTGATATCTTGATAAGTTCCATCTCAAATTGACTTATGGTTCCAGGTTTGATTTGGTTTCTGCACTTCTCAGCCGGCTGTTCCCTGGAAGGAAGGAGGGTGAAGTATGATCTCTTAGCTTTCTCATCAACTATATAAGTCAAATTTCTTTTCTTTTTTCTGACTTTCTGTTACTTGGAAATTCAGGATTTCTGGGATTCAAAGGTCAGGAAAGGGGAAAATTCAAGTACTACCTCACTTGCACTTGCTAAGCCAGATCATGCACGACCTCATTCACAACACAAAGAAGATGTTACAGTACCAGAATATAGGATGAGCCAGACTGATGGCTGCCTCACTAATTTCTTTTGTAGGCCAACGGAGAGAGTTCCCCTAGAATGGGATAACTTCAATTCTGCCTTTCATCTCATCGACTATGACGCAAAAACTGGTTTGCTCTGTGAAGATGTAGATAATAGTCAAATTTCAAACAACAAAAGTATAAGTTTATGGGATCAGAGTGATTCATTGCCTTCATTATCCTTTGACCGGCATGGATTTGCTGATCATTTCCTACCGGATAGACTTCATAGTGCAGATATACCTGTAAGCAGAGAAGCACAAAACTTATTCTTAGATTGGGATTTCAATGAGGAGAAAAGTGATCCCGCATTAGCCATTACTACTAGCGGAGGGAATAAACTGTGTTCACCAATAGCCACCTTACTGCATGTTGATTACCAGCGGAGTACAGAAAAGAAGTTTGATGCGCTGGCACTGTCATCTTTATATACAAACTCTGCATACTTTGATGCACTGCCATATTTTCATTCAAACAGTTCTCAGCAGAAACTCTTTCCTACCAAATTTTGCTCCAGGGATTTTGGAACGATTCTTGAACATGAGGAATGTGCAGTTGCAAGATTGGACCAGTTTGACCTACCCTTGTTATGCAACTCAGAAGATTTTAATTCTCTGGAAGATCATAATCCTGATTTTGGAATAATTCTTGAACATGAGGAATGTGGAGTTGCAAGATTCGACCGCTGTGACCAACCCTTGTCATGCTACTCAGAGGATCTCACTTCTCTGGAAGATTGTAATCCAGGGAATGCATTTGAAAGTGGCAATGTTATTGTCCCTTATCTTAGTCATCTTGAGAAGAATCATTGTGATTCTGATGAACTCTTGCCAATTACCTTGGATACATTCGGCTGGAATTTCCTGTCAGCAACCAGTTCCCAGTTGCAGAGGGGTTTATCTACTTATCATACTTCAAGACTACCTCATAGAGAAGATACAGTTGGTCTAACAAATGAGGAGATCAAATACAACTTGTATGATTTAAACCCAAGAGAAACTGCTCCTCAATCATTTGAACAGTCATTCAACTGTCATATCTGGTACCCTTGCAACTCTGAAGTATCTTGTGACAAAGCAAGGGGTGGATCTCTATTACTTGAAAATTCAAGCTGGGTTACATCTGTTGAAGAAATTTCTCCTGATCATTCTGATGAATGGACATTGAGCTAAAGATTCACATATAGTTTTGACGGGTCCTATACTCATATTAAATAATCATAGTGTTGCCTCCTATTCCATTAAAGGTTTGTTCTTTTTCCGTGATCATCCATCGTTTGGCCCTGTTATGTTGTGTTTGAGATTCAGCCATGTAAATAAATTGATTTCAAAACCAACTAGATTTCCTTTTTCTTCAAACAGAATGGAATTCCGCCAAGGAAAACATCTTTCATTTCTGGGTGTTTCTTGCACTAGCGTGACAGACAGTGATCTACTATGTGTAAATCACCCTTTTCGGAAGCATTCAACAGGCTAAGGTATGTACCAGGGCCTATAGTAGTACATTGCTTTTTGAGGTTGCAAGTAGAAAAATAGTGTAGTTCTGGCATTTTACTATCCTTAGTTTCATTTACTAGTAAACAAACGTCTCATTAGGTATTTAGTATTCGCTGATGGCACCCTCTAAACAGCATCGCTGCAAGACCTTGTTAGTTTTCATTACCCTAAAATGTGACGCTTCACACCATGTTACACGTATGCAACCTACATTCTAAGGGGTCAACCGAAGAAAGTATTTTGAAATGAAACATAAATATATATGCGAAAAATCACTAAATTTTCAAACATATTAAATTCTAAACCCATAATTTTTAGAAGTACAATATCTTCAGAGAACCTTTATGATTAAATCCAATTTCTAAATTCGCATATGATAGTAGGTAGGAAGAGGCAAGGGTTGCAAAAGTATGAGTAATGTTATCCATTTTGGAGGGTTGGCGCTTCCTAATAATGGCCTCTTTTTGGATATTAAAATTGTTAGGCGCCTTTCCATTTGATTCTGCAGCACTTCATACGATAAGTGTACTCTTTCAGTTCTCAAAACCCTTTTTGTCTTTGCTTGAAATTCTTGTTCTTGACTCCTTATGGAATACTAGTATATATACATATACTTAAGGTTCTTGTATTATCATGCAGTGTTCTTTTTGTTCGTTTTCCTTCTCAAAAACTGGAGGTCAACAGTGAAATGTCAATTACTACAAGGAATAATAGAATAAGCATACAAAGAAATGTACTGAATGAGCAGCTGTGTGGAGAATATAGACAAAAAAAAAAAAAAAAAATGAGAGAGAACTCTGGCGAATCTTACTGTGGTCCCCTTTTACTATGTCGGCCAATCCCATTTGTGTCCAGTGACATAATTTGTCGAACACTCCAGCTCTTATTCATTTTGGTTCTTGGCTTCTAAAGAATCTTTCTCAAAATATAGTTAAAACAATTATTTAGTCCTATTGGCTCGTTTAACGCGTGAGAACAAGCTGACCTTTTGTGTCCTATTCTTAACAATGAACCTTTTGTATTCGAACTTTTATTTCAGCTTCTAGCAGTCTATCAAAAGGCGTTCTTAGCTTTGCCACTTTGCGAGTTCAAATTAGGTTTTTCTTGAAATATGTAGGCATGTCTTTGTCTCTGTTTCATCCTTTGAAGAAAGAAACCCATGCTTAACCAAACCATAAGTTCCTCAATTATACAATATCATGTTATAGCTATAGATGTAATTTTTGAACAAGGGGGAATCAAATTGGATTAGTCAATTATTCTTGCAGTTCAAATGAGATTCAACCTAGTAGCACCCAAGCGTGTAGCTTAGTGATTAATAAAGTGGGATGAAATTCTTGGAGATTAGGGTTCAAATTTCAGCAGTGACAGATTTGTTCGGTGATTTCTTCCTATCTCCGTAAGTCTTGATAGGCAGAGTTACGTGATAGCTATGTGGGTGGAAGGTAGTAGGTCCAGTGGAATAATTAAGGTGCGTGTAAGTTGACCCGAATACTACCGCTAGAAAAATAAATAAATAAATAAATAAGATTCTCTCTGTTACTCTTTCGAACATACTTGCCTTCCTTTTCAAAACTTTTGAGCTAGCCTATTTGTTGGATGATTAATTCCTCTCATAATTGAGTATTTCTTGTTGTTTAGACTCGTGAGTAATAGATTTGGTCATTACAGTCACCTCTCAGATTCTTCATGCTAGCATAGCATCGAGATCCTTGTGCCCGTTAGCTCTCTTGGAGTTTGATTATCTATGTTAATTAGTTCTTCATAAAGCACGTGGACTAACTCTTGCCAAAATTGACTTTCTAAAATCCAAACTGATAGTGTATCATAATTAGAAAATGCCAAAACGAAATCCAAAAGGCTCTAATTCCTTTTTAATGGGTGACCTGATGCAATGTAAGTAAGGTACTATATTTGCTGCATTAGCTAACAGCATCTTTATTTAGGAATATTTAACGTCATTAGTTGCATGCAGCAATACGGATTAATAGGAAAATGCTTATACCTACAATTACGAATTGTTAATTGCAATTCGATATGGTCACGGCAAATCCGTGAGAAAGGGACAGTTCCTATTAGTTACACTTAGATTTCCTTCCGCCCCAATTTTCCACAGAATTTTTAATGACTTGTTCAACTTAGCTAGCAGAAAAGACAGTAACGCTATTTTTTCACTTGCACGTGTTTTCTCTAGTTAGTAGGCACCCGACTTCAGAAGGGTTGAGAAGTCATAATTTGAAGCATAGACATCGGGTCTAATTTTTTTATAAGGATGCTGTCCGGATTAGCTTGTACGCACGTCAATTAATTTCACAAAATACCTAGCACAAGTACTGGGACACGTTGTCCATCAATACTTGGACAAATGATAAAAAATCACCTATCGTTGATGCCTCATCTGAAATTTGAACCTAAGATTCGATTATTTTCAACCCACTTTGTTAACTACTAGGCAACACTCTCGGATGATAGTGACTATTATTATTTGTTCACATATATTAGTGAAGAGGTCATAACATGTATCAATAGGGGGAAAATCAGAAATAGCCAGATTTATAATTGTTAATTATAAAATAGCCACAATTTCAAAAGTAATCGAAATTTAGCTATTTTTCATGTAAAGATAAAATCTGAACAAAAACACCGTTAAAATCCAAAGAAATTTCAGCATAATATGCTGAAGTTTGAATTTTTTATATATGAGATTCCAGCATAATGTGCTGGAATTTTCCGTGTATTGGAGTTCCAACATGATATACTGAAAGTTTATACGCAGGAGCTCCATAATCCAGCATATTATGCTGGTAATTTCCGCGCTTCAGCAAAACTGTGGTTATTTTTCAATGATCTTGCAAACGGTGGCTATTTTTTAATTATCAGTCCGAAAATTGGCTAGCCCTCGCTATTTTCACGTATCAATATGCTTAAAATATGATCGTGTAGGGAAACTAATTTGCCGGTGTATTTTGGTTTTCATGTTCTCCTATTAACTATGTGAAAGATATTATTAGGAAAATAAATGGTTCCTTGCTTGACCCATTCAAGATTTGCTAGATGCAGATGTGAAGCCACCAGAAATCCCCTTCCTTCTCCTTCTACGATATATCAGAACCTGATTATAGGGCAAAAGCTCAGCCACAATTCACAAAGAACAGAATGGATAGGTAAATGTAAAGATTAGAACCTCACTATACTGATCATAAAACAAATAAAAAAGTTTAACAATCTTTTGTTATATTGCATTGGGAATACTACGCCCCTAATCATCAACAAAACGTGCACAATGGTGGTACGAATTTAATATTAAAAAAATGAGAGAGAGAGAGAGAGAGAGAGGCAAAAGTCAGCTTAGTGCAGCTAAGAAATCAATCCTCATTTATTTTAATATGACCATTTTATGTCCATGTTTTTTTTTACTTTGTCAACTAGTGACCTAAATAAGGATTGAATTTAACTCATTTGGCAAATATTCATCGTGTAATTATTGTTTGACTCAAAAGATTTTTAGTTCTTTTTAAGCAAATCAATCAAAGATGAAGGGGTAAATCCTAGTTAAGGATAATTAACTCTAGATCCGAGATGAATAATACGAATTAAAAAAAAAACATAGCCGAATATAAATGTTGGCAGTGATTATGGCAATATTTAATAGCATAAAGAAAGATGCATTAAGTAACATTAAACGGCAATAAAATGTAAATAAAGGAAAGGATTCACCCAATCTTTAGTGGGACGGATCCTCTTTCATTTGATAAAGATGAATGATAGACAAATACAAGAACCTTAGGACCCTTTTTGGATCCGATGAAGGTATGAGATCACAGATCCTCTAGAGAGGTGTGTTTACATATTTTCCTAGAGAGAGGGAGAGGGAGATCCAGAGAGCCCCCATTTTGGGAAGTCCTCCCCTCCTATTTATAAGGGGGGTATCCATAAAAAATCTAAAAAAGGTACAATTTAGAGGGAATATTCGGTAGAATATTCCTTTTAAGTATTCCAAAGCAAACTAGCTGTTTCATGACTGTCCAACATCGGCTTGTCCGACCTCGGCCTTATTGATGACGGTCCGGCCTCGGCCTGTCCGACCTCGGCCTTATTGATGACGGTCCGACCTCGGTCTCATTGATGACTGTCTAACCTTGGCCTGCCCGACCTCGACCTTATGTCTCGGCGTACCGAATTTCTCTGATCTGATTTTGACCCATACAGTTAGTCCCTCCGCTTATCGAGGTCGTCTCTTAGTCGAGCTCGGTGAGCGGACTTCACTAATCGTAGTTCGAGAAATTCGGATGGGGAGGTCGACTAGTGTGAATCGTGGCTGAGGGTGCCGACCTTTAGGTCAAAGTGGTATCCATGCGGGTTGAACTTTAGTAGAGTTCGATCAAGGGCAATGACTCGAGTGATGAGTCGATCGAGAAGACGGTAGAGTTTGGAGAAGGCCGTCGAGGCCAGGATGGCGGCTTTGGCAAGGATGGCGGCATCGGAGGAGGTCATTCGCGTCCTCGGATCTGGAAGGGCGAGGAGGCCAAATGTGAATTCGGAGGAGGTCGCCGAATGGGGATTCGGGCGAAGTCGCCGAATGTAAATTCGGGCAAGGAGACTGAATGCGATTTTGGGCGAGGTCGCCAAATGTAGATTCGGGCGAGGAGACCGAATGCGATTTTGGGCGAGGTCGCCAAATGTAGATTCGGGCGAGGAGACCGAATGCGATTTTGGGCGAGGTCGCCAAATGTAGATTTGGGCGAGGAGACCGAATGTGAATTCGGACGAGGTCGCCTGCTGTGAATTCGGATGAGGTTGCCTGCTGTGAATTCGGACGAGGTCGCCGAATGGGAATTCGGGCGAGGCCGAAGGTTGATTCGGACGAGGCCGAAGGTTGTAATTCGAGAGGTCGAATTCTTCTTTTTGGCGATGGCCCTTGGTCGTAGGGGTGTTATTTCGAGCTGGTCGAAATGTTAACCCGTCGTGGTTCGAACGAGGTCGAACTCTTCTTTTTTGGCGATGGCCCTTGGCCGTAGAGGTGTTATTTCGAGCTGGTCGAAATGTTAACCCGTCGTGGTTCGAACGAGGTCGAACTCTTCTTTTTGGCGATGGCCCTTGGCCGCAGAGGATGTTATTTCGAGCTTGTCGAAATGTTAACCCGTCGTGGTTCGAACGAGGTCGAACTCTTCTTTTTTGGCGATGGCCCTTGGCCGTATGGATGTTATTTCGAGCTTGTTGAAATGTTAATCCGTTGTGGTTCGAACGATGCAGAACTCTTTCTTTTGGCGACGGCCTTAGCCGTAAGGGTGTTATTACGAGCTTGTCGAAATGTTAACCCGTCGTGGTTTGAACAATGTCGAACTCTTTCCTTTGGCGACGGCCTTAGCCGTAAAGGTGTTATATCGAACTTGTCGAAATGTTAACCCGTCGTGGTTCGAGCGATGTCGAACTCTTTTCTTTGGCGACGGCCTTAGCCGTAAGGGTGTTATTTCNAAACGAGTTGTTCCCAATGAATGTTGAAACCCGGACTCCACGAGGAAAAAGGACGGTGCGACAGCATGGCGACTCTGCTGGGGATATTTTAGGCTCTTACCATAATGAACTTGTTTTTGTGAATTAGTTCCAAGCATGCTTTCTTTGTTGACGACCTTTCCCTTTCCCCTTATGTGGATTTAATTGCTTATTTTTCAAGTATTTATGATTTCTTTATTGCCTGAAACTGACTTGTTTCCTGTTTTCCTTTTGTAACTGTCTTTCAATTATTTAAATACCGCATATATCATTTTTTACGTGCAAATACTTGACAACATGCTATTTATTGTTGCATAAATCATGCTTAACATCATATTCCACATACTCTACCATAACCAGAACTCTAGTTGTCGATATTGATAAATCTCTTGAAAGTGCAACATATAGTTATTCATGTAAGAAAACATATTGTGGTAAATATAGTTCAATATTTAGGATTTGGTTCGAGCGATGTCGAACTATTTCCTATGGCGACGGCCTTAGCCGTAAGGGTGTTATTTCGAGCTTGTCGAAATGTTAACCCGTCGTGGTTCGAGCGATGTCGAACTCTTTTCTTTGGCGACGGCCTTAGCCGTAAGGGTGTTATTTCGAGCTTGTCGAAATGTTAACCCGTCGTGGTTCGAACGATGTCGAACTCTTTCCTTTGGCGACGACCTTAGCCGTAAGGGTGTTATTTCGAGCTTGTCGAAATGTTAACCCGTCGTGGTTCGAGCTGTGTGGAACTCTTTCCTTTGGCGACGGCCTTAGCCGTAAGGGTGTTATTTCGAGCTTGTCGAAATGTTAACCCGTCGTGGTTCGAGCTGTGTCGAACTTTTTCCTTTGGCGACGGCCTTAGCCGTAAGGGTGTTATTTCGAGCTTGTCGAAATGTTAACCCGTCGTAGTTCGAGCGATGTCGAACTCTTTCCTTTGGCGACGACCTTAGCCGTAAGGGTGTTATTTCGAGCTTGTCGAAATGTTAAACCCGTCGTCGTTTGGTCGATGTCGAACTCTTCATTTTGGCGATGGCCCTTGGCCTTAAGGGGTGTTCCCTGGGGGAGTCCCAATTTGCTTAATTTTGCTTGCATTGGAGAATATGACGTATTTCCTGGGGGAGTCCCAGTTTGCTTAATTTTGCTTGCATTGGAGAATATGATGTATTTCGTGGGGGAGTCCCAATTTGCTTAATTTTACTTGCATTGGAGAATATGACGTATTTCTTGGGGGAGTCCCAGTTTGCTTAATTTTGCTTGCATTGTAGAGTACGACACGTTTCTTAGGTGATTACTCCTGCTTCTATTCCACTTAGAGAAATAGTCAGTTAAAACAAAAGGAAAGCGTTCGTTACCTCGAGTTGATCACGTTCTCTTCTCCGGTTATGCTTTCAGTGGCCTCTACCAATTTGACAAGGCCGTCTGTTTCGGTGTTTTGTGCTCGCGGTATCTGGTCGAGTTGACACTCGTCAAACTCGGGCAGTAGCTTATGAATTCCTACCTGATATTTTCGTAGCCTTTGTTCTTTTATTTGGAAAGTCCCTGTGACTTGGTCGACAATGAGTTGTGAGTCATATCGGAGGATGATTTGCCGTGCTCCATACTTGAGAGCTAGTTTCAGTCAAACTAAAGCTGTAGATAGAGAATGTCGCCAAAGCTCTCTCTGTTAGCATTCCTAAAAAAATGCTTGTTAATGTCAAAGCAAAAAGTGAAGTTGGCATGGCGAAGCACACGAAGGCCTGAAAGGACGCCACTGTGCAGAACCACACCTCTCAACCGTGGTAATTTAGCTGCCAAGCGTAATGTTGGGCCACTGTAAAGAAGGAACAAACCAATCTTTGCAAGGAAGACATCAATTGTTGTATTCCTTCTTACGTCAGCAAACACATATAGAAATGCTTTTGTAATTGAAATAAATTGAACTACAATTTTACAACAGCAAGTTCTAGATTTTATGCATTTGACCAAGTTATAATCAACTTGCCTAATTCATTTTCAGGAACTCCTAAGGCTTTTCAAACAACTTTGGAGAGCAAACATATTTATCGGACCTAGAGGCCGACAACACACATTCCTTTTGAGTGCACTTTAAGAGAAAAAGGTGGGAGGTGGAGAGCATTAATTAAATGATAGAAATGTGTGTTGTTAGGCTTTGTTTTATTGACGTTTGCCAGCTTGTCCTTTCACATTATCAAAAATGGCTAAGGACTAGGAAAACAGTAGTAGCCGTACTGTAAAATTTGGGTTGTCATTCACAAACAAGCACTCATACACCGCCTCTATGTTCGCGTGTGTATCAAATTCGCTTGGCTTCCCTTAAGATGTTCCATAGTTGGAATTGAATTTTAGATCTAAAGGAAACTAACATTTTAACTAGAAAATTCCCATAGACGGCGCCAAATTATTTGACTCAAAAGATTTTTAGTTCTTTTTAAACAAATCAATCAACGATGAAGGGGTAAATCCTAGTTAAGGATAATTAACTCTAGATCCGAGATGAATAATACGAATTAGAAAAAACATAGCCGAATGTAAATGTTGGCAGTGATTATGGCAATATTTAATAGCATAAAGAAAGATGCATTAAGTAACATTAAACGGCAATAAAATGTAAATAAAGGAAAGGATTCACCCAATCTTGAGTGGGACGGATCCTCTTTCATTTGATAAAGATGAATGATAGACAAATACAAGAACCTTAGGACCCTTTTTGGCTCCGATGAAGGTATGGGATCACAGATCCTCCAGAGAGGTGTATTTACATATTTTCTTAGATAGAGGGAGAGGGAGATCCAGAGAAGCCCCCCTTTTGGGAAGTCCTCCCCTCCTATTTATAAGGGGGGTATCCATAAAAAATCTAAAAAAAGGTACAATTTAGAGGGAATATTCGGTAGAATATTCCTTTTGAGTACTCCAAAGCAAACTAGCTGTTTCATGACTGTCCGACCTTGGCTTGTCCGACCTCGGCCTGTCCGACCTCGGCCTATCCGACCTCGGCCTTATTGATGACGGTCCGGCCTCGGCCTTATTGAAGACGGTCCGACCTCGGTCTCATTGATGAATGTCTGACCTTGGCCTGCCCGACCTCGACCTTATGTCTCCGCGTACCGAATTTCTCTGATCTAATTTTGACCCATACGATTATAACTTGCTTATTTACTTGTCGGATTATCACTGATCTGTTATAATTCTTTTTAGCTTATTACCTTGTTTATTGAAATAGTTATAATTATGTTATACTTGTCGTACACTATGTCCAATTCTTCCCCGGACCCCGCACATAGCAGAAGTTTAAGTGCACCGGATTGCTTTTCTATTGAAATAGTTAGCCAGCAAACAAACGTTGAATCAGATGAGTCCAATCTATTGAAATTAATTATTCAAATAATTTAAGAGTGCAAAATTCATACAGGTGGGGAGAGTGAAAATACGTTTTCCTTATCAATATGATCCCTTCATCCTTAACCAGAGTCTCAAGTTCGACCTAAAAAAGAAAAAAAAAATTATAAAAGGAAGTATTTCCCCTTTAACTTTGCCTTACGCAACATGAATCCAAATTAATCGGGTCCTAATATGGGATTCGGATACCGGGTAAAAACATCTCTTAAATACACTGGGGCATAAGAAATAATGTTATGGTTAGTCGTTTCATAATATCTTGGCAAGGAAGTGTCAAATTGATTGGGGTTTTGTTGTATGTGGTCATAAATCCCTCTTTGAGATTTTATAGGCAATTAGATGGTCCTGATTTAACTGGACCTACAAGTAAATCTACTATCATTTGGAAATTAGTCTAAAAATCCACTTTGTTTGGTTGATTTTTAGAGAAAAGTGTCTTTTTCACTTTTATTTTGGTATGAATAGCTTGAAAAAGCTGTCATAAATAGTAAATGTAAGATTTTGCAATCGAGTTGTCAAAGTCCACGAAAAAGGTCCAAGACTTTACGTGAAGTGAATGAGCCAAAAACATCATTATGGAACTAATCATAAGAAAAATACTTTATTATATGCTTTTCATATAAAATATGCCTTAGTATTTTATAATTATAGTACAACTGTTGATACCATACTTGCATTGGAGATCTTTTTGTTTTCTTGTGTTTGAGATTCTCTTGATTTCAAATAATTATACATATCCATCTAATTTTTGCAACTACTCATCTTCTTCCCACAAAAGACAAGTAAATTAAGAGGAAGATGAGACATGTAACAAAAAATCAGCACAAAAGGCGACGACGACAACAAAAACAGATCCGACCCGGTGTAATTTCACAAGTAAGTTTTGGAAGATAGTATGCACGCACACTCTATCGGCAGAGAGCACAAAAGGGAAATGATAATAAAAACCTTAATAAATTATGTAAGGAAAAGGACAAATCTTGAAAATTTTCATAATTTTTATTTTTGAAAGATTGATTAGGCTAATTTCTTTTGTAAAATTGGTAATGTAAATTAAAACTTCACTTATACTCTTAAATTGAATATGAATCTTTCATTTCAGATTTTATTTGTAGTAAACCGAAATTTCGTAGAATTAACCTACCAGGAAGAAAAAAGATGTACCAATTATTAAGCGAAGGGGTGGATGCGAGGATAACACTAAAATATTGGATATCAGAAATGTAAAAAGCAAAATTAGCATGTAGAACACGCATAAAATAAAATCCATAATTACTTAATATATCAATATGTCCTTAGTCATTTTAGTGTTACGTTACAAACTTGGACTTAAATTGAAGCTCCTAAAATGCTAAAAGTAGACGTGGTAGCTATCTCATAATCAAGTATACACCTAATTGTCTATTTCAATGCATATGCATTAAATTGAAGGATCCATTTACCTAAATGTTTGATGTTAACAAATTGGTCACAAATTTAAATTCATAATATTATCATACTATAAGTGCATTCAAGGCATGTGGTCTAAGTGGTTAATGAAATGGATTGAAATAGTTTCAAGTTTAAATTTTAATGGTGGCAAAAATATTAAATGATTTCTTGATGAATAGAGTTATCAATTACTTATGTTGGTGGGACCTAGCAAGATAGTCCGAACACTAGGATTGATAAAAAAAATGGCAAAATACAAAATTGACCGCTCGGTCGATATTACTTGCATTCTCTAGTCAAAATATATATTAAATATGTATATAATACATATATATTTCTAAAAAAAATGATCATACAATAAGTGTAATTTACAAATATTCAACAAACCTTTGCCGGTGCACCAGTTATACTATGATTAGAAAATCATGGCTGGTTCCAAACAAGCCGCGTTATATGTGGGGGCAAATCTTAATTAGAAAGTGGGGTCAAAATACAATTATCCGAAACCATAAGGATCTTTCCTTGTCAGGTCAATTTATTGGTATTTACTAATGAAGTATATCACTTTTATTTTGTATCCTTTTTAATCCATAAAATTTTCACTTCACTTCCTCTCTCTACTCTCTCTATCAACGTGATCCGTGAACAGATGAACGCTCCCCGGCGAGTTTCTTACCGTAATTTCAGTTTTCCGTTTCCGGCGACCTCCGTTCCGTGAAATCACCAGTAGCTTAAAGTTGAGCTTTCTACGTTATTTTTCGCACACATATTTTTTCACCTACTACTGTGTGAAACCTGCGGCGGTACCTGCGGCGGTGGCATTGTCAGGTGGTCCTGCATACCGTTGATACTGTGAAGATTTTAGCTGAAGCTTTTCAGTTTTTGCTTTTCCGTACTCTCTTCCGATCTCGCTTTTTGTAAGGTATTTCGAATCAGATTCTCTTTCTCGTAATTTCGTTTTCTCTTTTTTTTTCCGGAATTCAGCATTTCAAAGTTTAGTTTTTTTATATTACCAGTTCTGTACTCTCTTAAAAATTCGTATGGTTGGTTTGTTTAAACTATGTACATTAAATGAGTGCAGGTTATTACTCGTTGTTGGTAGTTATTTTAGTAGAAAGTTCCTTTTTTGTTTTTTTCCTGGTTGAGTTTGTTCTAGTTTTTGCTTGAGTGGTTGATCTGATGTTTCATATGGACTCTCGTGTAATTTCTCGCTGCATAATTAGTCCTAAACTCTTTAATGTATGCAACAAATCAAATTGCAGACTCAACTATTACACCGGATACCTGCTACCTCCCACCACTATAGGTAGCAGGTAGCTGGTAACTCTGCCCATCAATTTATTAAAATTCCAGCTAATACAGCTAATAAAAATGAAGAATTATGTATCTCCAAAATAATGAATAGAAATACCGCAAAAGGCCATTGAGACATCCATCAATGGAGTAATCAGGGAGCTACTTCACTATATTCCTATTTAATGGTTTTAATAAATCTCCTTTGGCGTTTGCTGTGAAACTGTTGTTTGAGAAAATGCATCTTTTGTAGCTTGTCACATATTGTGATCCTTGGTATGGGTGTCTGAAGTGTGAAGGTGTGTATATCTCCTTTTAGAGGAAGCACGATGAGGGGGAAAATTGTCTGATTATAGATTTCTCTATGATTTTTAGAGCTATAGTTTTTGAACAACAGCTTTATTAAATCAACTTACTTATCTCTTGTGGTTTTTTTTGCGCGACATCTGAATTCTGAAAGCTTGTCCTTTATGTTCTGGTTTTCTCCTAATCTGTTGCGTGTACTAGCTACTCGTGGCTCCAATGTTTTATGGTTGTAATATGTTTATCTAATTTCTAGCAATTTTTTGTATCATGAATGATGTATGTTCTGTCAATTCTCTCCATCTCTTTTTGAGTAGATATATATACCTGTGTACACATATTTTGCTGTCTCGGGCACATGCCTATTTCTTTGGCATATGGAAATTTGAAATTGTTGGGGGTTTATATTCTCTACTCTTTGGGAAATAACATTTTGATGACACAATGATTGACGCATCAATTTGGATTTACATGGTTAATTGTGTGGTCTCAGGTGGTGAGATGAATGGGTTTCAGAGTGGTAAAAATAGCAATCTCGATAAACCTTTTCCAGGATGCTTGGGACGAATGGTGAACCTTTTCGATTTGAATTCTGGGGTGGCAGGAAACAGGATGCTTACAGATAAACCACATGGTGATAATAAATTTCTTTGCTATATACTTCTCTGTTCTCTCTAATGTTCCATCTTCGAATTTTGAATCCTTTATTGAGAACCACATAAACAAGACACTCTGGGGTAATGATTGTTTTGTAGATAAAAACACTATCGTAGTTTAACTTGGAATATCTTTTTGTTAAGTAGTGGCAACTAGAACATTTTTGTGGAATTGATTCGTCAAACTAAGGATTAGTGCATCAATAGTATTGTTTGCAGAAGACTAGTCAAATTGCCTATCAAGTTCAAAAAAGATATTTTGGATGTGATGGTATATATAAAAATGTGACTCCTCTATCTGGAGCTTTTTTCATTTTCCATAAAACAATGTTCCTGCAAGAACGGGCAGATCTAGTTTGAATTCATACGGTATTCGAGTATTTGTTTCTATTGTTTCTGCATCCTCTAACCGTGAAACTGAATCTTCGTGTTGACTTGGTCCATCTTACTGCAGGTTCTCTTTCAAGGAGCCAATCAGATGTTGTCAGGACGTATCCTTCTGAGGATCAAATAGAGGAAAATATGGTACATCTTCAATCTATTTCTAGATGATATTAATTTAGGAAGCGAGATGAGCTGGTCTATTACTGAATTTTGGTTCGATACTAATGCTCAGATATGGTGCATACAGATTTTTTCAGATTTGAAGAGAAACAGTTCAAACAAGAAAACAAATGGAACACCAATGAAGAAGCTTATAGCCCAAGAAATGTCCAAGGAAATAAACTCTTGTCAGAATCCACCTAGTGTTGTTGCCAAGTTGATGGGCCTTGATGCTTTTCCTATGCGGAGATCTGTTTCAGCTGCACGAAGTCATTTTGGAGGTCATTCACGAAGTCATACTGATTCCTCTTTCAGTTATTGCCAGCACGAAAATGGTTCCTTGATGGAAGAAATGCATAATGTTAATCAATATGCAGAGCAGAATGAATATAAGGATGTCTATGAAGTTAGGCAGCCACCCACGAAGATAAATTGTGGGAGAAGCAAATCTCCCCAAAAGGCAAAAGACGATGAAACCAGTATTGACAAGAAGGTAGCCTTTGTTCGTCAGAAGTTCATTGAAGCTAAATGCCTCTCTATAGACGGAAAACTTCGCCAGTCTAAAGAATTCCAAGAAGCATTGGACGTTTTAAGTTCCAACACAGATCTATTCCTCAAATTTCTGCAAGAACCCAATCCTATGTTTTCGCAGCATTTACATAACTTGAAGTCTGTACCTCCTCCTCCTGGGACAAAGCGAATAACTGTTCTTAGACCATCAAAGATGGTGGATATTAGTAGATTTGGTGAATCAGGAAACACAAATGAAAAAGAGATGAAGAGAGCCACCCAGCTGGGTCAGGGAAACAGGGTAGACAAAAGCCATTGTGCGAGTTCCCCTCCCGCAGCAGGTTGGAATATTGACGAAAATCCTGCTCAACCGACAAGGATAGTGGTGTTGAAACCAAGCCCTAGCAAGACCCACAACTGCCGGACTGCAAGTTCTCCACCTTCAGCATCACCAAGAGCATCAGAAACTGAAATGAACTTTGTGAACATAGAGGATAATGAAGCTGAGGACTCAGGAGAAGTGGCAATAGGCATTACACAGAAGATGCGAGAAAACCTTGGTGGACATAGAAGGGATGAAACCTTGCTTTCTTCCGTGTCTTCCAATGGCTACATTGGTGACGAGAGTTCATTTAACAAGTCTGAAAATGAGTATGTAGCAGGAAATCACAGTGATTCAGAAGTCATATCACCAGTTTCTAGGCACTCTTGGGATTACATTAATAGATTTGGCGGCCCTTATTCTTGCTCTTCCGTGAGCCGTGCATCTTATTCCCCAGAATCTTCAGTTTCTAAAGAAGCCAAGAAGCGACTTTCAGAGAGATGGGCAATGGTGGCATCTAATGGAAGTTGTCAAGACCAAAGACATCTGCGCAGAAACTCCAGTACATTAGGTGAGATGCTTGCTCTTTCTGACACGAAGAAGGCCGGAGGAATAGAGCAGGAAAGTAGCAAAGAAGAACCCAGAACTTCAAATTCCAACTCGATGAGTAATTCCAACTGTGATGAAGGTTTGGATCAGTCACCTAGAAACCTCTCAAGGTCTAAATCTGTTCCTGTATCTTCTACTGCATTTGGTACGCAGTTGCATGTGGATGTTCGAGGTCCTGATACAGGAAAAAACAACCTTCCCAAAGACACAACAAAGCCAAGAAGCACAAAACTGTCACTGAAAAATCTATTGTTCTCAAGGAACAAAAAACCAAGCAAAGACGGCGTGAACCATTTGCAATCCAGCGATGAAATGCAGTCTGGTGACAAGTCTTCACATTGTTCTGCAAAAGTTGACAAAGATAAAATTGAATACCTTAATGTTCCAGGGCTTGAGTGCTCATCAGCTGACCTTGATAAATCACCAGGCAAACTAGTTTCCCAGAATTTGTTTGGCGAGCGAGGCATAATCTCTCCTGAGGTAATGTACTTACTTATCTCCTTGAAAAAGCACTTTCCTGATTATTAGTTAGTGTGGTTTTATGGGTCAAATTATGGGAAATCAGTTAAGCTCCATTTTTTTCTCTCATTCATTTCATTTGATGGTTATCAAAACAAAAATTTGTTCGTTTCCACTTTTTCTTTCTTTCAGTTTGATGTTTATCATCTGTGTGTTCTAGAATATTAGCAACAGGAGTTCTCTCACCTTGTGATTTGTGTCCTTTCAGTTTCTTGTATAGCTTATTATATCTTCTATTGTTCCTTTTAAAGAGGTTTTGTCAATGTGTGGGAACAGTTTGTCACGCCAACTGAAATAGGGCTGATATGACTTTGCCAAATTGACTACTTTTGAGGAAATCCAAAGCTCATTTATGATTTAACTACTTTTAGCAGGTTGGGCTATTTGTATCAAAATCTTTGCCCTCGGGAAACCAGTGTGAGAGCCAGGACCAACCAAGTCCTATATCTGTTTTGGAGACAACATTTGAAGAGGATGAACATCCAACACATATATCCTTTGGCAGGACTAAGCCAGATCATCATGGTAAAATCGTGTCACCAATCACACCTAGATCTCTGGTTTCCTTTTTCTTTTGATATATGTACAACTTATACTTTTACCCTATGCATTTATCAAATTTAACAGGTGGTGAGTTGTCTGTTGACCCTATAAGGTGCAATCTGATTGACAAATCTCCTCCAATAGGATCAATTGCTCGTACTCTGTCATGGAATGATTCCTGTGTAGATACAGCCAGTTCAGTTTGTTTAAGACCGTCCACATCCATTCAGCGTACAGAGGAAGAAGAAAAAGAATGGTTCTCTTTTGTTCAAACATTATTAACGGTGGCTGGCCTTAATGAAGTGCAATCTGATGCATTCTTGTTAATGTGGCATTCGCCTGAAGGCCCTTTGGATCCATCACTAAGAGAAAAATATGTTGATCTGAGCGAGAAGGATGTACTACACGAGGCCAGGAGAAGACAAAAGAGATCAATCCCAAAACTTGTATTTGATTGTGTAAATGCAGCACTGATGGAAATTGCAGGATATGGGCCAGACACTTGCCAAAGAGCCATACCTTATAGTGGGGTCAGTAATAATGTGCCAGAAGGAGCTAAATTGATATTGGTAGACCAGGTGTGGACCCGAATGAAGGAATGGTTTTCGAGCGAGATGAAATGTCTCTCCGATGATGGTGGGGACGGAAACAGCCTGGTGGTGGATGGAATGGTGAGGAAGGAGGTAGTGGGGAGGGGGTGGCTTCAATATTTGAGATTAGAATTAGATAATGTAGGAATGGAAATTGAAAGGAAGTTGCTAGAAGAGCTTGTGCATGAATCCATCGTTGAATTGACAGGTAGAGTGTGATAAGGCTTTTCCACTTATTTTTGTTTCCCTGTCTCAAATTATATAAACATCATCTCCTGTATTATTGAGTTTGCCAACAATGCTGCAATCATTGTTTATATTGCAAATATTTGCATTTTTGTAATGTTTTACTTCTAGAATTGTGTTGCATCTTATGCTTTGACTGTGATTATGGACGTGAAACAGAGTCCGGAATGGAAATGTGATTCTTTTGGACTCAAAACACTTTTTTCAGTTTAAAAAAAAAAAAGTTACCATTCTATATAAAACGCGGTTATGAACCGCGTTTTATCTTAACGGCCGTTTGGGACGTTAAGGTAAGGCGCGGTTTATAACCGCGTTTTATATAAAACGCTTTAGCAAACTGCGTTTTACATAGTAGCTGAAAAGACTGCTATATAAAGCGCGGTTCGGTACCGCGTTTTATATAATATGTGGTATTAAATTGCGTTTTACATGTTTAGTGGGCCCACCAATAACTCTTCTGCGCTTAACTGACATAACAATAATTCAAATATGTAAAACGCCCTTTTAAACCGCGTTACTTCCAAAAATTTGACCCCCTCGGATTGGGCATTGCCTTATATAAAGGCGTTAAGGGTTTTGAGAAAAATCATTTAGAAATACTCCAACTTCGCGATAAGTTTTTCTTGTTGTTAAATTCTCAAGCTTTTTTAATAATGTCTGAAGAGCGAAATGTAAGGGTTTCATTATATTTTGGGGGGGGGGGGGGGTTGAGGTTGTGGTGGCGAATAATTCAGTAAGCTATAGTTTATCTCCACAGAGTCATGTTGCCTCTTACAAATGGAGAACGATAGACTGGTATCGTCGTTATGCAATAAAATGAGGTTGAGCAAACGTTCGATGAATCTTAAAATAATCGGAAGATATCCGTATTCTGTGACTCTGCAAGGAGTTGCTTGTTACGCTGAGTTTAACATCGAAGATGATGAAACTCTGAGAGATTTTTGGGGACTCCGGATGAATACCGGGAACTTATTTTGATAAAAAAGTTGGAAATGTACGTGAAGGTTGAAGACGTTTGCAATAATGATGTTGCGCAAAGCAGGGATAACCCTCAATCATCCGGTGGTTATTCTGGAGCAGTTTTAGCCTAACAGGTTCCGGCTGAAAGAGTTTGGCTGGATCTAAACTTATCTCCGCGGGCGAACGAGGAGCGAGGAAATAATTTCTCTCCTACTTTATTACATAATCCACAAGACGACTGGTAAACTTCAATTTTCCTTTGTGTTACGATGTTTATTTTTTGTTGAATTAAATTTGTATTAGCACTCATATATTCCACAAGGGTACCGTCCGGATATGAATTTTACAAGTTATGACCCCACGCCAGTTAGAATATGCGTAGTTTTGGCGTGTTGGATCACGGTGGTCCATCCGGGAGTCATCACCAACAGGAAAATGTCCATCATGGAATGTCAACACATTACGACTTGTAAGTGAAGTGATATAGCTATATGTAAAGTATTTATCAATTTGAGTAGCTTATCATTTTGTTGTTTGTGCAGTGAAAGCGAGCAATTTGATGGTCCTGACCTCACTCAGTTTCCCGTAGACGACGTATTTACTCGTGATTTGGCAGATGCGCAGAGTTAGGAAGATAATAGTGATTATAACAAGAATGCCGATGAGTCTGGAGATGACACACCCTTCCTTGACGAGGGTGATGAGGAGGAGGAAGTGAATGTCGAACCTGAGCTGACGAGGGAGCATGCTCCTCCACCTCCCATTAGACGAAGAGTGTACGAGTCCCACGTGGTATTTCATTCAAGGCATATTTCCTACCTTGATAATTTTCCAAGTATGCCGGATGTGGATGCCCTCACAAGGGATCTTGACGAAATTCGGTCAGCAATGTGGGATGAGTCTAGACCAACGGTGCTGGCAAAGGGCATGTATTTTCCCGATAAAGCTCGCCTATCCAGGGCTTGTAAAATGTACAGCGTAAGAGAATATCGTGAGATGACAGTATGGGAGTCAACTCCGGAGGTATACAAGGTCGTACGTTGTAGATGGTTTACGGGTTGTCACAGGATGGTGCGTGCGAGCTAGAAGGAAACAGGGTTGTGGAAAGTGGGTAAATATATTAGCACCCACGTTTGTGAAATGGACATATTCAATGAGAATCACTTCAACTTGGATGTTGACTTGATTTCTCTTGTCTTGATTTCATACTTGGAAGTGTCCATTAGGTACAAGATCAAAGAGTGTATTACTTCCGTCCACCAGGAATATGGGTGTACTATTACCAAAGGCATATCTCGGGCGCAAACGTGCATTTGAAATTATTTATGGTGATTGGGATAAGTCATTTTCATCTCTACCTAGGTACATGGCCGCACTGAAACACTTTAACCTCGGGACTGTTGTTGAATGGAAGCATGAGCGGGGTCCAGGAATACCGGAATATATATTCAGATACGTGTTCTGGGCATTTAAACCAGCAATTGATGGTTTGGTGCATTGCCGTCCGGTAATTTTCATAGACGGTACTCATGTCTATGGAAAGTATGATATTAAGCTGTTGATCGCCGTTGCAGTAGATGCTAATGGACAAATATTCCACTAGCTTTTGCCATCTGTGCCAATGAAAGCCAAGAGACGTGGACGCTTTTTTTGAACTACTTGAAGCAGCACGTTGTCAAACAAAGTTCAGGTATTTGTCTAATATCTGATCGGCATGGTGGTATATTAAGTTCTGTAGGGCATTTGCCTGAATGGCAGGAACCCTATGCATACCACCGTTACTGTGTGAGGCACCTGAAGGCCCAGTACCACCAAGATATCCTGAATTCTTGTATGTGTTAGTTTATTATAATTTTATATGTTAGTTTGTAAATTAAATAATTAATTTTTATAAATATATATTCACATATGGGTTCCAGGCTCGATTTAGAGCCCAGTAGTACCGATTTATCCTGAATTCTTCTATGTGTTAGTTTTATTATTTTACATGTTAGTTTTATAATTTTATATGTTTGTTTGTAAATTAAATAATTAATTTTTATAATTATATAATATTTAATTATTAAATATTCATATATGGGTTCCAGGCTCAATATTTGCGGCTCGGTAGACCAATTATATGTTGACTATAATTGGACAGAGTTTGTGTTTGATCTATCAGTTATTTTGACGTATTTTTGAGTATAAGAGATACTTAAATTACAGGGAAACTACGCTAAAAAGCGCTGCATTTTACTATGCCAAAAGGCACTACATTATACTACGCTAAAAGGCACTATATTTTACTACGCTAAAATGCATTACATTTTACTACCCTAAAAGGCATTCCGATTTACTAGTCTTTAAGCAAAAAAATAATTTAAAGCAGATAAAACACAACAGATAATTGTAATCACAAAAATACATATAAAACATTAATACTAATTTATTAACATTTTTATTAACAAATAATAACGATTTCACAATTTTTATATTCTTTTTTACAATGTTAATATCTTAGTCTGGATAAAAATAATATACCAATTTAATCACAAAAAAAAACACACAAAATAACATACAACACATTCAAAACAACTAATATGCAGGGGCAGACCTACGCTAGGGGGTGGGGAGCCACCGGCACCCGTTGGCCTCGGTAAAAATATTGTATATATATTCTATATATATATATATATATATGTTAATACGGGAGGACCCTTCTAAATATTTTATGCGGCACCCTCAGTCACAAAGACTGGACAGAAGAGTTGGTTTGTGGGAGTAGCTTCCTTCTTTACTTGACGACCCAAGTTCGAATTTGGGGTCCTACAATCCATATTATTTTTTTTTATTTTTTAAAATTGAATGATTATTTAATTACTTATTTAATTTATTACTTAGTATCCATCTGAAAGTCTTAAACTCTAAAACAAACCCTCTCTGCCTCGGTGCCTCCCTTCAATTTCCGACTTTCCGTCATTCACTTCTTCATTCCTTTGCATCCCTTTGAATTCGAATCAATCCCTTATTAGGTGAGGGAGACTCTTCTTCAAATCTTTGATTATTTGAGTAAGTTTTTCTTCTTTTTACAATATTACTTTTTTGATTTTTGTAATTTTGACCTAGATTAGCAATTGACCCAGATTGATTATGACTTATGGGCGATTTATTGACTTACGTTCTTCCCCAATCAAAATATCCCTAATTATTTTATCTTAATAAATTAATTTCATAGGTATTTGAAGATTTGTGCTAATGCTATTTGAAATATTGTTTCAATGAAGTGAAGTGGACGATTTGAAACCAAGTTGTATTTGGATTTCAAGAATAACTTTCAGAAATTGGTAGGTGATCCTTCTATCTTTAATAAGGGGGTATGATTCCCCTATTAGAAATATTATTTTTGCTTTTGTTTGTGATAGAATAGGTGTGATTCCCCTATTAGAAATATATTTTTTGCTTTAATCTTGATGGAAGGGGTGTGATTCCCCTATTAGAAATAATTTTTGCTAGCTGCTATTTCATTTTGACTGGAAACTCCCTGATGGAATTGGACTTGACATGACTGAGACTTTTAGGGCAACAGCTGAGAGGAAGAATGATTTGTACTTGGCTGGAACACCTTATATTCTAAATCCTAAGAATCACTGATGCCCAAGTATGCACATGGAATAAAGTTGCTTCCTTTCGTTTCTTCCTCTGTTATTTGTTATTGTTATATAACTGTAAGTCTGTAACACAATGAATAGCAACACTACACCTAGTATTTTAACACATCTTATAGTCCATAATATGTCCAAGTGTAAAAAAATGACTCCCTATCTAAGTGTCTGCAGTAGTATATGCTGGAATATAGAATAGGACCAAAGATACCAGTCCATTTATTCCCTGCTCCTATTTGCTCGATCTCATGTTGATACATCTAATACAACTTAAGAAAGGAATAATAACAATATTAATACATCATGTTTCCCAATCAGCTGCACTAAAATTTGAAGTTGCTCTTTAGATGGAACTTGTAGCTGACGCTTGTAGCTGTTGCTAAAAAAACACAAGGAGGTAGAGACTTTCTTTGCTATTGTTACTAACGTGTTGAATGTAATTGGAGTTTCTTTTAAGCGTAGAGATCAACTTCGGGATCATCAAGCAGAATTGTTGGAGCAATTGTTAGAGAGTGGTGAAGTTCAAAGTGGGAAAGGATTAAATCAAGAGCGAGGGCTTCAAAGGCCAGGTGACACTCGTTGGGGATCACATTGTAAAACATTGAATAACTTTGTTATTTTTATTTTCTTCTATTGTTTATGTGCTTGGGGTGATTGATGTGAAGGTGATGTTAATAATAGGTTGCAAGCCGAAGCTTTTTTGAGTAAAATTAAAGCATTTGAATTTGTTTTCTTGCTTCACTTAATGTTGAAAGTGTTGATAATGTCAAACGAGTTGAGCAAAGCTTTACAGAAGAAAGATCAAGATATTGTCAATGCCATGGTATTTCTTGATATCACAAAGGAAAGGTTGCAAGAAATGAGAGATAAAGGATGGGAACCATTGATGGATGAAGTATATTTATTTTGTGCAAAACAGGATATTTTGGTGCCTAAGATGGAAGAATTCTATATTCCTGGAAAGTTGAAGCGTAGGCCTTCTAGTGTTACTTATTCACATCACTTACGTGTTGAGCTTTTTTATGCCGTGATTGATTTGCAACTTCTGGAGCTTAATAGTCGTTTTGATGTTGTGAGTAGTAACATGCTTCTTGGTATGGCTAGCTTGAATCCGGCTAACTCATTTGCTAATTTTGATAAGGAAAGAATAATAACATTGACCAAGCATTATCCCGATGAGTTTGGTGAATTGAAGTTTCAAGATCTTAGTCGCCAACTTGACACTTTCATATGGCACATGCAACATGGTGACCCTAGATTCTCTGATTTGAAAGGAATTGGTGGTTTGGCAAAAGCATTGGTTGAGGCAAATCTTGTGGAGACTTATTCACTTGTTTATTTGCTTGTGAAGTTGACTTTAATTTTACCTGTCGCAACTGCAATGGTGGAAAGAGCATTCTCATCCATGAAATACATCAAAGATGAATTGCGTAGTAGTATTAGTGATGTATTTTTAAATGATTGTTTAGTTTGTTACTTTGAGAAGGAAGTATTTGTAAATATAAGCAATGATGCTATTATTGACCGTTTTCAAAACACGAAAGCGCGTCGAGTTCAACTATGAGTGGACAATGTACTTTTGTTATATTAGTATCAAGTTAATGGTATTTGATAATATTGATGTTTTTATTTTGATGATAAATTATCATAGTCATTTCAAAGAGTTGCACTCGAACTTTATCGCTGGTGATTGGCATACTAAAGACAATGGTGTCCCAGTTATGCTTAAATCCTGGATCCGCCTTTGCTAATATGCATTATTTATACGAGTTTGGACATAAACTAAATCGAAATATCTCGAATTATGTTTTTCGAAAAGTTGAAGATTTGAAAATTTGACTTCGAAACAAGCAACCCAAAACAATAGAAGGTTTGGCTAGGATGTGGGATCAACAATATCTACTTTTTACGGGGCGGGTGGGGTCCACACGAGCTTTTTTGGACGTTAATGGAGGGGGGGGGGGGGAGGAGGGGAGACCGCTGTATTTTTAAAAACGAAGGGGGAAGGGAATCTGGGCAGAAACGTGGGGGAAAGGGAAGGGTTCTAAGTATTATTTATGTATATAAAACGTGGTCCATTGCCGCATTTATATAGCAGTCTTATCAGCTACTATATAAAACGCGGTCTGTTACAGCATTTTATATAAAACGCGGTAATGGACCGCGTTTTATATAGAATTGTAACTTTTTTTTTTTACACCTAAAAAAAGTATTTTGAGTTCAAAAAGATAACATTTCGGTTTCGCTCTCGTACAAATAGCACAGTTTGACTAGTTTATGAAATCTCTTTTATTTTCTTCCTTATAAATTGGATTTTAATTATATAAAGTGATAGTGTAGTAATTTTTAGTCTATTAGTATAGTTGATAGCACCGTGCTTATCGTAGAAAAATTACTTGTGATTACCTAATAAATAACCTGATTTTGTAAATATGTTTATGCCATAACTTTTTTTATAACTATGATTTCCATGTCAGTTTGCGTGCGTCAATTCCACGGGTACCCGATAGTCCCGTCGAGTAACTCTGTACATCAAGGCTTGAACAGAATATTTACGCCATTATTTTTAGTAAAGTATATTCTTTTCTTTTCTTTTTTTCCCTTTTCTCTATTTTTTTTAAAAAATTCTGGGCAGCCAATGTAATCACTAGCACGTGTCATCCCCATACTCTGACTTATTTTCAGAGCTCATTCAAGAAGTGATTCTTATTTTTTCCAACCATAGAAGAGATGGAGAAATCTCGTGATTCATAGGCGCAACTCTTTTAAGTGTCCCAATGCATCTCTTTAGTCTTCTTCTAGTTTAGCTCCCTAAACTTGAGAAAAGAGAAAGCAAAAGATATACAATGAGTCAATGAGGACAATTTAAAAAGCGGGTGAAATTCAAAAATAGTCAGATTTATAAGTGGTAATTGAAAAATAGCCACAATTTAAAAAAGTAATGGAAATTTAGCCGAATTTCATGTAAAGATAAATCTGAACAAAAACATTGTTCAAAATTCGAAAATATTCTAGCATAATATGCTGGAATTCAAATTTTTTACATGTGAACTTCCAGCATAACATCTAGATATTTATAATGTGCTGGAGTTCCAACATAATATGCTGGAAGTTCATACACAGGTGCTCCAATCTCCAGTATATTATGCTGAGTTCATACACAGGTGCTCCAATCTCCAGTATATTATGCTGGAACTTTCCATGATGCAGCAACATAGTAACTATTTTTCAATGATTTTGCAAATATGACTATTTTTCAATTACTAATCCGAAAAGTGGCTAGCCCGTGATTTTAATGATAAAAGCTCAACAAAAGAATCGGTGGAAATGAGCGATAAATCAGTTATTTATACTTTCCTTCTGAATATAATGAAACCTTTTTTATTATGTCAAAACGAAAAATGGCAAGGCAAAATTGGACCAAACTTCTTTTTGCCAACAATAGGACCTCAGGGCATTTATTGCACATGTTTTGATGGGTATGTTGTTCCATCACACCCAATTTGCAACACTACCTAATTCAACAAAAAAGATTTTAAAATTATATACATTGCCAGTAAAAAGAAGTTTATGCTATCAATTTAATTTAGCTAGTTATAGCGATTTATTTTACTTTATTTTTATATTATTATATCGGATAATACAAAGAGTTATCTATTGTTATTGATCCATTTCATTTAAATGTGTAAAAGAAAATTTTGCACTATATGCACAGAAATAAACCGATTCAAAAATAATGTGATAAAAAAATTCTCTTGTCATTGGACGGTAACATACAAATTTAAGAAAAAAATTAAAAAAAAAAAAAAAGAATGATAGTTTTGGGAACCAAAATTCGATGTCCAACGAAGGCAAGGCGAATGATCCTTATTTGCCAAAAATATTGGAGAGTAAAGTAGCTGATACATGTTCTAAACATTGTTACAATGGTGGGCCTAGTATGGGCCATCGTTTGGTTTGAAAAATGGTGGGCCTAGTATGGGCCATCAAGTGATATAATTGGGCCTACAGACATCCGAGCCCAAGTGCTCCAATTCTAGTGGAAATGACACCAGGTAGCCACTTTTAAGCATGTTGTTTAAAATATATCCACATTTTACAATATATTTAAATATTAGTCAATTTCGCTCGAATTTAAGTACACGACGTCCTAGAGTTTAAACCTCAAAATTCAAACTTCAGGACATCGTATTCAAAAGTTCGAAAATTATCTCCACAAGTTCGAATCTTATGTCCTTAATTTTAAATTAGTAGTTCAGAAATTCAGAATACTTAGTTCTGAAATTTGGATAAATTGGTTAATCTTTAAATACATTATAAATTTTGAATATATTTTAACTAGCGTGCTTAAAAGTGGCTATCGATGCGCTTCGCCCGAATTCTTTTTTCATAATACAGATGTAGGAGCTTAGATATTTTTTCCCTTAATGAAAGCTACTTTTTTTTGTGAACAAGGCGTAAAGGGTAATGTGACAACTGTTCGTTAATTTATGGGTGTGACCACAAAAAAGGTTATCGAAAATTCTACATAGATGTTACATTAATCAAATGCACATGGTATGATCGTGACGTTCCCTTTAATGGTATATTATCGTCGTCGAGCATAAGAAATTAAGAACATAATTGCAACGTCCTTATTCCATTAACTACATAACCAGTATTGAGTAATACGACATAATTGTGACTTTTTATTCCCTTAATTATGTTGTCGTAGTCACTTTTATCCCCTTAATTGTGTTGTCGTAGTCACTTTTATCCCCTAAACTATATTGTCTTTAATTTCACCCAAGACAATATGAGAATTTTTTTTCTTTTAATTTTTCTCACATTGTAATATATTGTGATATTTTAGTTATTGTACTCCTTCCGGTCCATAATAAGTGACTTTTTGGGGGAAATTCAAAAATAACCAGATTTATAAGTGGTAATTGAAAAATAGTCACAGTTTCAAAAGTAATCGAAATTTAGCTACTTTTCATGTAAAGATAAATCTGAACGAAAACATTGTTCAAAGGCCGAAAAATATTCCAGCATAATATACTGGAGTTCGAATTTTTTATATATGAACTTCGACCATAATATACTGGAGTTCCAGCATAATATACTGGTCCAACATAATATGCTGGAAGTCCATACACAGGTGCTCCAATCTCCAGTATACTATGCTGGAACTTTTAGTGTGATGGAGTTCCAGCATAATATGCTGGAAGTTTATACACATGCGCACCAATCTCCAGTATATAATGTTGGAACTTTACGTGTTGCACCAAAATAGTGGCTATTTTTCAATGACTTTGCAAACGATGACTATTTTTCAATTTCTAGTCCGAAAACTGGATAGCACGTGCTATTTTGACTGACTTTTTGGTCTTTTTATTTTGGTCCAAAATAAGTGTCCTTTTAACATAATCAAATGAATTAACTTTAGTTTTTCAATTTTGCCTTTATTTACATATCTCAATGTGTGAAGTTAATAATATGAAAACTTTAATTAAGGTAAATTAGTCAAAATAATATTTTTTTCTAGATACAAATAATAAGAGTCAGTGAGGAAATTAAATGGCCGCAAAAGCAAACGCCAATTAAATGAATCTGAATTGTAGACCAACTAACATGTTACTTTATGGGTGGGTTTCAGTCGCAGGTCCGGAGCCCACATTGCCCAAAACATATCTTTGACTTACTTGACTTCTACAAGTCTACAACTGTACAATGGCTCTAGAAACATTAACGAATTCAGAATTTACATATATTATATGGAAAATGATACTGTATAAGTCACTTTCAAAATAATAGTCGAATATATATATATATATATATATATATATATATATATATATTCTGCATGTTATACAGAGTACAAATTTTATATTCTTTTTCGGCTATCGATTGTAAATAGTTTCTGACGTGGGTTAAAATTGATAATACTCTTATATTATACTTTAAATTGAAATGTGGGTTTTGAATTTTTATATTTATTTAATCGTATTTATACTTGATTTTTACATTAATATACAAAAGTTCCGCGTTAGACTCGAGTAGATGATCTTGAATCCTATCGGACTTCTTGACCTTATGTACAGGATTTGCTACTGATATCAAAGTCACATTCATTCTTGCAGTACAGTTAAAATGTAGTAAATTAATGAAGACAACCAACACTCTTATTTCCATAAGGGTAGTATGTTTGAGAGGCGTATTTACTTTAGTATGGTTTATGAGTCTTTTTATTTTCTTAACCTTTCAACTTTTAGCAATTGATTATCTTACATTATTTTCAGGTTAGAATCTCTCCTTGTTATTCCCCGGATTCGATGACATATCAGTAGGTATACTATGTCCAAGAAATTCATAGTAAAAAGTATCTAATAATAGGATCAACTTAGTACTGGCTATTTGTATAGTAGTTGAGGACTAAATAGTTAAAAAGTATTGAGAAATTTCAGACCTAATGACTCTTTTGAGTATTTTTCACTTTTAGCCTGCGTCATATACTATTTATATTTGGTAACCGAAAAAATGTATAAAATATATATAATTTTTGTATATAACATACAGAATATATATATACAACAAATATATATTTTTTCCGCTATTATTTTTGTTTACCCTTAAAATGGATAACAATTGAATTTATAAGCGGTTTTAAAGATATGTGGATTGATTCAACACAAATAACCCGACATAATTAATAAAAATACTGTCACCAATTATACTACCAAAGCCCCCGGAAATCAGGAAACCTCCTTTAAGAACCAACTCCTTAAAGGAATTGAAGAGGCAAACATTAGCTTTGAACAAACGATCCCTCTTCCAAATATTAAATACACTGAACCATCCTCAAGTAATGCAAAGGCTCTTTTGTCTGAAAATGGAAGAATTACTCTCTCTCCTGAGGATAAAGAACGTATGTACATGCCTTGGCAATATTCTATAATCATAAAGTTACAAGGCAAACAGATCCTCCATCAAACACTTAAGAAAAGTTGAAGAACTGTGGAAGCTAAATGAAAGTTTTCCATTGATCGATCTGGGGTCTGACTATTATATTGCGAAGCTTCAAAAAGCAGAAAGTATGAACCATGTCCTGCAAAAAGGACCATGGTTTGTTTTTGGTTTTTTCTTAAGTTGCCAAAAATGGAAGCCAAATTTTGTGGCAGCAAATGCAAAACAAATATGCACTGCCGTATGGATCCGTCTACCAAATCTACCGACTGAATTCTATGATAAAATAATCCTTCAAAGGATTGGCAACTCTATTGGAAGGTTATTGAAAGTGGATGCCTGTACTTCCTCCACTTTACGGGGAAGATATGCAAGATTGTGCGTCGAACTATCATTAAACAAACCAGTAGACAAGTTTATAGTTATAGACGAGTACAAATAAATCATTGAGTACGAAGGAGATAAATTACTCTGTAAAAACTGTGGGTCCTTAGGCCACACAAATGGCCAATGCTTGATGGTGATTAACTCCAGAAACAAAGGAGAGAAGCATGAAGACAAACTCAACCAATTACAGAGCACTGAGAACGTTACAAAAACAACCTATGAGGATGATTGGCACACTGTCTCATTCCAGAAAACAAGAAGGTCAGTAAAGTAGTCCGCAAGGATGAACAACTCCACGGAGGAAGGTTTAAACGTTAAGTTATTTAATGCCTCTACGGATAAGTATATTAACACAAAAAAGTTCAAGTTTGTTAATAAATCTCAAAATACTCCTTCTCCTAGCAAGGAATACAGAAGCCATATTGAAATGGCAAATCACAACAAAACCATCACAAACATGAACAACAATGGTTTCCACTTGGAAAACAGCTTTTCTGAGTTGTGCAACGAGCACATGGTTTTGGACTCTAACCAAAGTGAAAATAAAAAAACATTACTCACTAACTTAGACATGCATAGGTCCACGTGTAATATGGAACCTTCTAAGACTGCTATTACTACTAATCACCCTACAAACACTTACACCCAAACAACCAACATTAGCACTAATTATAATATGATAAGTCAGCCTCCTAATGTAACAAACAAACATTTTTATTTAACACCTAATCTTCCTACCACTAAAGACAAAAACCCCGTTACTACTACCTTACACTTGTCCAGTGAAAACAACACAAATGAACACATGGAAATTACTACACGACAAGTGGCATTGAATGCCCATGCAAAATCCCACCCCAAATCTACAAAACCAGACTCAAATCCTAATACGCTATCCCACTCGGATTACATGCACATAGATGCAATTATACCCTACTCCCCAAACCCCTCGACTTTAAGTAGTAACAAAAACATCAAACATGCCGAAACTCCCTCTAAACAATCGGAGAAGATACAGATTAATACAACTCCTCCGACCACAAAGGCCTTTGAACATGGAAAATCTCCCACCACTACCACAACACATTCCAAACAATCCGATTGTCTATGTCCAACCACCACTTCCCCAGGATCACCACCCACTGTCTTGGATAGAAATAGGCTTAATGGGGAGGGGATTGATGTTCAATGCTACCATCAATGGGCAAGAGAGTGTGATCCTAATACAAAATCCGAGATACCTAGCTCAACTTGTGTCCGAAGGTCTACATTTGGCCATGAACAACTATATGAATCATGTATGGGTGAACAATATCTTACAACCCTTAGCCCCAGCTTTGAACCCCAACCTAGTGCAAGAAATGAGAGGCCAATGGAACCTTCCCCCTCATTTCAATCCTGTCCCAATTCTCCCCCAGAACCTAGGTCTAGATTTATCATTTTTCCCACCGGAAGCACTAACGGTTGTGAACCCCATCCTAATGCAATGGGATGCCCCTCAAAATTACCAATAACCTCAACCACAGAACTTCAACATGGAAGTTCCTATGGAGAACATCAACCTCAATCCCCCAGTAGCTCAAAACGTAGGAAACAACATGGAAGAGGAAATGATAGAACCAATCAATTTGATAGGGGAATCAGTGGTAGAATTAGGAAGCCTAAACGAGGTAAAGGTCCTCTTGTTCAAGGAAAACCTAGAGAAGAGGCATATCCTCTCATGCCCAACGAGTCTGGTCAAGTGCTCGATGGACATTCGTCCCCCCCACGACCCAACAGTGGGGAACCGAGCAATGATACTTGTTCCAACCCTGAGGAGCCTCCTGAATCCCACAAGGGACATTCTGGAAAATGGTCACAACCAAACCCCTAATATCAATATGTTTAACGCTACAAACTTCATTATTTGGAACATTAGGGGGGGGAATAATGATGACTTCAGAAGAAATTTTAGAGAACTCATCGATACTCATAGGCCGTGCATGGTCACATTACTTGAAACTAGAATGCATGTTCATGCACCACTCTTGCAAGAATTTGGTTTCTCCGATCTTATTGAGGTCCCAGCGGATGTCCAAGGGGGAGGCATGGTGCTCCTTTGGGACCATACGAGAGTGACAGTCCACAATGCCGTACGTAGAGACCACGAAATTCATGCTACAATTGAGGTAGGTCCTACTAATTTCATATTGCTATTTTCTTCTTTGTATGCCAGCACTGACATTAGTAAAAGGGACTATATGTGGAATAATCTAAAAAACATAGCTGATTCGTATAAAATCCCTTGGCTAGTAGGAGGAGATTTTAATGATATTTTCTCCGCTAATGATAAAATTGGTGGAAGACCCATCAATCGTAGACGTGCCTTTAAACTTTGGGACAATATTAACTATTGTAATCTACAAGACTTAGGCTATAAAGGTCGTAAATATACTTGGTGTAATAATAGGTTTGGTAACAATGACCTAATCCTAGAACGTTTGGATAGGGTATTTGGAAATAATGAGTGGATTCAATTTTTTCCTAATGCCTCTATTAGTCACTTACCCAAGACCCACTCAGATCACAATCCCCTCTTAATTAATCTCATTCCTAAAAGGGGTTACCTACTTGATAAACCCTTTAGGCTCGAGCCCTACTGGTGTAAACATCCTCATTTTAAAACCTTAGTTAATGACTCTTGGTGTAACAATTCGTATAGTAAGGCTGCTTCTATATTTAATAAGGCTGTTATAAGTTGGAAAAACACTGTCTTTGGAGACCTTGGTAGAAAGAAAAAAATAATCCTTGCTAGACTAAAAGGTATCCAAAACTCCCCGTCCTACTACCACAGTCTCTTCCTCCAATCCTTAGAACAATCCTTAACTCAGGAGTACAATAATATTCTACGTATGGAGGAGGATTACTGGAAACTCCGCTCTAGAATTCACTGGCTTAATGAAGGTGACGCTAACACAAAATTCTACCGTATTGTGGCCACGAATAGAAAAAGAATTAATAAGATTAATTACTTCAAGAATGATCAAGGTATGTGGATTGATAACCCTGACGACATTATTAGTCATACTAAAAACTACTTTGAAATGGCTTTCACTTCATCCCAGATTAGTAGTGACTGGAACCTCATTAAAAAAGACCCTGAATGTTTCACAAAGCTAAATCTCTCCTCCCTTGATGATCCTATTACTCATGCTGAAATTACCAAAGCTTGCTACTCCTTCAAACCATTCAAGGCACCCGGGCCAGATGGCCTTCACCCCTTTTTCTTTCAAAATTACTGGAATATTGTGGGTAATTCAGTAACTAATCTCTGCCAAGAAGCTTTCAAAACGGGTATAATTCCTAGTTCTATTAATGATACGTTGATCTGCCTAATTCCAAAAATACCCAATGCAAACAACTTAAAAAATTTTAGACCCATAGGTCTGTGCAACACTGTCTACAAAATTATCACCAAGGTTATCTCCACCAGATTGAAACCCTTTCTAAACCTTTTAATTAGCCCTTCTCAAGGCAGTTTCCTCAAAAATAGGAAAGCATGTGACAATGCCATTATCATTCAAGAACTAATGCTCAAAATGAATAAATATCGTGGCAAAAATCACAATATGATTCTAAAAATTGATTTAGAAAAAGCTTTCGATCGTTTGGAATGGTCTTTCATTTACAGAACGTTAAGATTCTTTAAATTCCCCCCAAACATTACAAAGCTTATAATGAGTTGTGTCACCACTAGTAGAATATCCATCTTAGTTAATGGCACTAGAACCAGTTATTTCTCACCTAGTAGAGGGATCCGCCAAGGTGACCCCATGTCCCCATATCTCTTCATATTATGCATGGAAATGTTATCCATTCTGATTAACCATAAGGTAGACATAAGGTGTTGGGACCCAATCAGAATTGGTAACAACAGTCTTCAAATATCTCACCTGTTTTTTGCGGATGACCTGACCTTAATGGCAAACACAAATAAAAAATCAATCAATGCCATTAAGGAGTGTATTAATTCCTTCTGTCTCTTATCAGGACAATCTATTAACAAGGACAAGTCTAAAATCATTGTTTCAAAACATTGCCCTAAAAATACACAAATTACCCTCTCACAATCCTTTAATATCAAAGTTAGTAACTCTTTTGGCAAATACTTAGGATTTCCCATCACAACCTCCAAGCCTAGGGCCAAAGACTTTCAATTTGTTCTTGATAATATGGTATCTAGACTTAGTACTTGGAAATCTAACCTTCTTAGTATGGCAGGCAGATGTACCCTTGCAAGCTCCTGCCTAAATGCTCTCCCAAACCACTCAATGCAATACACCCTTCTCCCCACTAAGATTCTTAACAAGATTGACAAAATTCAACGTGACTTTATATGGGGATCAAATAGTACTTCAAAAAAATTACATCTTACAAAATGGGACAAGATAACTCAAAACAAGAAGGTAGGAGGGCTAGGTATTCATGCCGTAAAAAACAAAAACCTAGTAAATCTAGCAAACCTTACTTGGAGACTCCTTCACAACTCCCAATCACCTTGGGCCAAAACATTACAATGCCTCCATGGTACAAAAAATACTGTGATTAACAATTCCTTTATATGGAATGGTATTATTATAGGTTGGGGTATTTGTAATAAAGGGATCACTTGGATGCCTCACAAATCATCTACCCTGAGTGTTTGGCACAATCGTTGGATCCCTGAGCTCACATCTCTGCGTGATAATATTGAAGGACCACTAACCCTACAAGATGAATCCCTTACCATAAAGGACATCTTGAACAATAACAATTGGGATTTCTCCAAAATCTCGATGTCCCTAGAACCAACTATCATCAATAAAATCAAAGCCACCCAAATCAGTAATAACCTCTATGACTTTCCCCTTTGGGCTTTGACCTCAAATGGACTTTTCAATAGCAAATCCTGTTACAGACTCCTAGAGGAGCAACCAATCTGCCACAAGGACTTCACTTGGATTTGGGACACAAAATGATCTAACAAAATTAAGTACCTACTTTGGAAAATTTTTCATAACAAGCTTCCAACCAGAAACTTCTTAAACCACATAGGTATTAACATAGACCCTATATTCTCTACTTGCAAATTGGATAAAGGAACTATTAAGCATATTTTCCTAGAGTGCATAACAGTCAAACAGTTATGGGCCTACTTAGGCATCAACCCTCAAAATTGGAATGATGCCACTGACTGGCTCATACAACTTCGTGACTCAAAACCATCTCTCAAAAATCCCATTATCGATTGGCAAGACCTATTTCCTTTTATCATTTGGATAATTTGGCTAAACAGGAATAATAACCTTTTTAACAACAACACACACTCTACCAATATTCAAAGTGCTATAAAATTTGCAGTGGAGTTCAAACTCCTCACTAGTAGAGAAATTGTTAAGCCATTAAAAATCCCTGTCCAAGTTAGGTGGAACAAACCTTCAAAGGACTCTATCAAGCTTAACTTTGACGGTTCGTTCAATAAAAACCAATCACTATGCGGTTATGGGGAGGTATTCAGGGATTATAAGGGCCAATGGATTGCTGGCTACCATGGGAAAACCTCAGGATTATCTGCTCTGCATGCAGAATTAATGGCCTTTAAGATTGGTCTTACGACTGCACTTAAGCAAGGTTTTACAAAGCTAGATATAGAAATGGATTCAACTGATGTTATTAACTGCTTAGAAAATGGACTACTTTTATTTAATGACATTGTTAATGAGTGCAGATGGTTAATGAAGCAAGTGAAGGTCCAGGAAATACGTCACACATTCAGGGAGGGCAACAAGGTGGCACACATGCTGGCTAGAGAAGGATTGAAAGGAAACAGCAACAGCAGGGATACAACTTTTATCTTCTATGCCCCATATTTTGTTACTAATGCCATTAAATCAGACTATGATGGAAAAACTTATGTTATTAGGCATCTCAACAAGGATGTTTGTCATAGACTAGCTTCTTTTGGTAACCACAATGTCCTGCGGGACTTGTTGGTAGCATGTAATAGCCAAGTAGAAAATGCCCACTCGGGCGATGCTACTGTTACAATTATGTGAAATATATAATATACCCTGCTGATTTCAAAAAAAAAATCAAGAACGTTAGATATATGAGTTAAATACACAATGAATAATCAAACCAGACGTAACGCTATGGCCTAGCTTAAACTCGGATTGGAAAATGGTTTTGCCCTCGGTTGGGTCCTAGGTTCTGAGGCAATTAAGAACAAAGAACAAAAGTAAAGCTAAGACTTTTCAGTAGCTAGAAAGCATAGAAATAACTTTGTATTGCCTTGGTATGCGTGTTACAATGTGTCTATTGAATAAAAAACTTCCCCTTTATATAGTAGGGGAGTTTTACCCCTAGTACAATTCTAAAATAGGTAAAAATTATCCTTGTACGTCAATTACTGATACGCTACCGACATCAGGCGAGATCCGTACCATGATATCCGATTGGGCGTGGATATCACGGCCCTCTGTTAGTCGTGTGCAACCGATTGTAATGCTCTCCGAGGTCTCAGAGCTCGTTCGGGGTTCGGGGGGTGTTTTATCATCAGGCTCGGCGGCAAGTACCCCCTTCCAGCCTCGATTCAGAGAGTTCTCGGATTCGGTCTCTATCTCATACATTCATGCTTCTTACTTCGTTTGACTCACTGAGAACTCGGGTGTATGCTGACCCCGAGTTTACCCGTATACAGATAGTCCCCTCGTTTCTCAGAGAGTAGGTTCGCCAAAATGATGGGAAATGATAGATGAGCCTCGGGTCCTTCCTTCGTAAGTTACAACCAAGACGACTAATAAGTCGAAAATTCCCATCACTCGCGTCGTTCTGACTTCAGACACGTGTTAATCATCGGTTGGTCACTTTCGAATGTGAAAACATCGCTTATTGTTTACATTTCCTCCTATAAAAGCTCCGATCCCCTGTACTTCTTCTACGATTTGATCCTAGCTTTCGCCTTTGAACTCTCTAGCGGCTTTCAACTCTTTCAAATCTTCATATCTTCATCTTTTGTCTTCAAATCTTCATTATTGTTCTTAGGTTTCTACCCAGATCTCCATCTTACCTTCAAATCTTCATACTTTTTTCTTCAACCTTCATACTTGTTCCTTCAAATCTGCATACTTTTTCTTTAAATTCTCATATTTTCCCAGATTGTAATGGCCAAAACTTCCTAATCAGCTACTCTGCAGGTTGCCTCTTCATCTACCCTCCCGGCAACATGTACCGAGGTGGTTGTCCTCGATACGGCTGCTCCCGAGGTGGTTGCTCTCGAAGTGGCTGCTATCGAAGTGGCCCCAGAGCCCCCCCC
>NW_017673149.1:126117-148765 GCF_001879085.1 Nicotiana attenuata
CCCCCCCCCCCATGAAAAGCTTTATTCCCGGGGGCTATTCAATCGCATACGACTTTAAAATCGAAAAGGCCTCATCCAAACAAGATCGAGGTGAAGGGGCATCCAGATATATATGCTCCATTACCGAAGATACCCTTCCCATAGTCCGAGAGGACTGTAAATGGGGAGGTAAAGACGTGGTAGTCCCCGAGCCTGAGGACGATATAACTACTCATGTGGAAGGGTATTTAAATGTTTACACTAATCCCTTCATGCTGGGCCGGGTAGACCTAGTAGTTTTGGCCTTTTGCAAGTGATACGAGGTGTGCCTTGGGAAAATCCACACGTCTCTTTGGAGGATCGTGATCCTCCTATATTATTTCGTGAACCACACCGAATCTCCTCGGTTCAACCTTGACCACCTACTCCGTCTGTACAATACCCAAATATTCTAAGGGGGATTAATCAAGCTCACTCGCCGGGTCAGTAAGGCTCCCTTTTCGAGCATCGACGAGGATCAAAATCGAGGTTGGCAGGGGCACTTTGTTCAGGTGAAAGATGAAGATCTGATCCCTCCCGAGTTCCTACCATTTCCCGAGAAGTGGAATGCATCTCGTAAGTGCGATCTTTCCTTAAGTGTTAAGTCTCATTTATTTCCTTTCTCACCATCAGTATTTTTAGTTGTGCAGCTGTTGTTCGGGTTCCCAATGCGGTCCCCCGGCTCAAGGAGTGGATTGAAGGCATCTGCAAGAAGATGTCATAATTCGAGCGCTCGTGGCGCTAGCTTTCGAAGGGCTGATAGGAGGCCTGTTCTCATGGTAAGGATCTCATCTAAATAGTTATCACTATGCCCCAAACTCACATAACGCTGACCTTTCCTCTTTCCTTCACAGGTTTGCCTAAGACCACCAAACTTAGGCTGCTGGAAAGGGACGAGGATGTGTCCTTGTCCACTGATCCCTCTGTTATAGGACATACCCGGGTTGGTGCGGAAAAGAAGAAGAGAAAAAGAAAATCCACGGTTTCATAGGGGCCCGAGGTGAAGATAAAAAAGAGGGCGACCACTCGGGCTCGCAAGCCCAAGAAGAACACCGAGTCCCGGGTACCCGACTCTTACTTGATTTACCGGCTCAGGGATGAGCCTAAGGAAGACGATATTTTTGTCGCTCATGGATCGACCCCTGCCGGGGAGCAGGTAGCAACCGAGGAATAGAGCTATGAAGTCGATCTCCTTCCGACTCGGGAGGCCGAGATGGAGACGGGGGCTGAGACCTCCCGAGAAGATGCTTCCGTTCCGAAGGAGGCGACCGGTGTAATAAACATTATTGAGACTCTCTCCTACACTGAGTCCATGCTTGAAGAGTCCCAAGCAGGAAAGGAAAAGTCAAGTGAAAGAGTTGACAGTGCATACGACCCTCTCCAGCCCTTCTTTGATGGCATAGACATGTCCACTTTGGAAGATTTTTCCGGGCTGGAAGACTTGGAGATCCCGAAGAAGGACGCGCCTTCAGAAGCTGGCGGGCCGAGTTCGAGCCCAAAATTGGTGAAGCAGTTTCCTACTCCGAGTGTGGATCCCGCCCGCAAGAGAACAGTCATTCTTACGGTCCCGTAGGATGCTCGGGTTCTATGTGCTCCAATGGGCATAGCCAGCTACCTCCGATTCCTGGTGATCGAGGAGGACCAGGCAAAGATGAACGAGGTAGGCGCATCGAGTCTTTTCAACGAGGCGCAGCAAACGCTGAATCGGGTAAGGCATCATTACTCCCTCGTGGATTCTACTTAGTGTTTAATACATCTTACTGCTTGCATTTCTTTGTAGGCCATAGTGCTTCACCATGAGAGCTTCTTCCGGTACCACTTCGAAATCAACCAGCTCGAGTTTGAGCTTAAGGAGAAGGTTCGGAAGAAAGATATGTACAGGCTTCTCAGTGAGCAACAGGACAGGGCTGTCAAGGATCTTCAGGCTGAACTGGATAGGGCTCACAGGGAAGCTTCGACCCTGAAGCGGGAATATGCCGACCTGGTCGAAAAGGTAAAGGTCTTTGAAGTTAAAAATGAGGAGCTAGCCATGGTGGGTAACAACACAACCTCGCAGGTCCAACAGAAGATCGACCTTATTCACCAACTCCGAGCTGAGATGAACGAGGTCCAAGCCATGGCCGACGGGTGGAAACGCAAAATGGACATGTTGGGTTCGAAGAAGGAAACCGCTAAAGCGGAGCTGGCATCGGTTGGGAACCAATTCTGGATAGAGAAGGACAAAGCTCACAAGTGGTCTCAACTGAATGATGCTCTTTGAGCAAACTTGAGCTCGACTGTCGCAGAGCGGGATGCCTTCGGTAGAGAATATGAAGCACTAAAGTCCAAGTTGGACATAACCTCCGCTGATGCCGAAGAAATGGTGGCCCAATACAAGGTCGATGTGGAGGCAGTCGAGATCCGCCTAAAGACGAAGGCTGAATACATAAGGCGGCTGTCCCGAAAGGAGACCCTCGAAGAAATCCACGCTCGAGGCTTCGACTTATCGATCGAGATCGAGGAAGAGAAGAGACTCAAGGCCGAGGCGAAAGAGCTCTATGAGCCCGAGGATGCCGAAGGATCTGAAGGATCCGAGGGCTCCGATGATTCCGGGGGTGAAGACCAGGCGTAGATGCCTGTCTTTTTAGTTTTTGTTTTTCCTTATGTATTTTTTTTCTTTTGTTTTCAGGCCGTTATGTCGAGCCTTTGTAAATATATTTTTGAATATATATATTTTCCCTTTCTGCAATATCATGTTTTTACTTTTCCAGCATCTTTTTATGATTTCATGTGTTGTTTTTTATGCCTTAGCATATGACCAAACATAGTTATAGGTCGTCCGTGTTTTGGGGGCTCGAATGGATCCCGACCTCGATACAACTTTGATTGTTCGATGTTTTTATGCCTCGGCGTGACCAGAAGCTTTTAAGATGCCTAAGTGATTTCTAGACGATACTTTTACCGATGGTAACCTTTTTGCAGGTTTCGAGTTTTTATAAAGGCCTTATTTCTAATTACGAGCTTCGGACATCTCCGAGCCATTTTTAGGGTGGCCGTAGCCTTTTGTATTTAGACGCCTAATAGGGTTGGTGCCTCCGGGATTTTGATAATCTGAGTTGTTCGATTTTTTTTTACGACAATCCCGAGTAAGGGTAACCCTTGGGCTCAATCGTCCCCGAATAGGGGTGGCCCGTGGGCTCTTAGGATCCAAAATTTAAGATGCAAGAAAATGTGTAAAGGGATAATATTCTTTCATTTCTGTATGTAAAGTACATGATCGAAAGCGTGTAAAATCTTGTATCATGGCTAAAGTGGACTATGAGGGCACGATTCACACGACCGTTTGGCCCTTACAATGAATTCTAACCACCGAGACTTAGATTCTAACATACAAGGTTTTCTGTTTTCCTTGGTAAATTTTTCCTTGCTAAAAACCTTAACCAAAGGGTAATGGCCCCTAGTATTCGAGGTCGAGCTTGAGAGGGCTCGGATACTGTTGATGTGAAATGAACGCCCATTGACTCCGGTTTGAAACGGACCTTTGAACCTACATTAGTACGTTTTACTGGTGCCTCGTTGAAAACCTTGACAAAAAATCCATTTTGGGACAAAATTGGTTCAAGGGAAAAAGTGTGCAACGCGTGCTTTCAGACCTAATAGCCATATTCATCCTTGTCTGTTCGCTGAAAGTGTTAGTCTGATGCATAGTATTATTAAAGAGTAATCGAGAGTCATACCTTAGCAGTAGTAACGCTTTAAGTGTGTCACGTTCCAGTTGTTCGGTAGTTACTCACCGTTTCCTACTTCGAGTTTGTATGAGCCGTTTCCGGTAACTCTGACGACTCGATATGGTCCTTCCCAATTCATTCCTAGCTTCCTCTCATTCATGTTCTGGGTTGTAATGTTACTTTCCTCAATACCAAGTCCCCGATCTTAAAGTGTCCGAGGTTGGCTCTTCGGTTGTAGTATCTTTCTATCCGCTATTTCTGGGCGGCCAACCGGACTAGGGTGGCCTCACTCCTTTCATCCAATAGTTCTAGGCTCGTGATCATGGCTTCTCTATTCGAATCTTCGGTCGCATATTGGAACTTGAGGCTCGATCCTACTTTGACTGGTATTAAGGCTTCGACACCATAGACCAATAAAAATAGGGTGGCCCGGTGCCAGACTTTGAGGTCGTATGGCATGCCTAGAGGACTTCGGGCAGGATTTCCTTCCATTTCCCTTGGGCATCGGTCAACCTCTTTTCAGGTTTTGGAGTATGGTCTTGTTCGTAGATTGTGCCTGTCCGTTTTCACTCGGGTGGTAAGGTGTTGATAGTATTTTCTTAATCTTGTGATCTTCGAAGAACTTAGTTACCTTGTTGCCGATGAATTGTTTTCCATTATAGCAAACGATTTCGGACAGTATGCCAAATCAACATATTATGTGGTCCTAGATGAAGTCAATGACTTCTTTTTTCCAGACTTTATCCAACGCTTGAGCTTCGATCCATTTGGAAAAATAATTGGTCATGACTAGTATGAATTGAGCCTTACCGGGTGCCCATGGCAGGGGACCAACGATGTCCATTCCCCATTTCATAAATGGCCATGGGGACAAGACCGAGTTGAGTAGCTCTTCCGGTTGATGGATGATCGGCGCGTGTCTCTGGCAACCGTCGCATTTTCGTGCAAAGTACTTCGCATCCTCTCCATTTTGGCAGTCGGCCCAGATTAGTTTCCAAACCAAAGACTCCGCCCCCGAATGGTTCCCGCAAGAGCCTTTGTGAACTTCTCTCAAGGCATATTTGGTATCTCCCGGCCCCAATCATATGACTAGCGGGCCGTCGAGTGTTCTTCTGAACAAAGTACCTTCGGCTAAGCTGAATCTGGCAGCCTTTATACGTAGGGCTCTCGATTCTTTAGGGTCCGAGGGCAATTTTCCAGTCTTCAAGTAATATATGTACTTGTTCCCCCAATCCCAAGTAAAATTCGTTGAGTTTGCTTCGGCGTGGCCTTCTTCTATCACCGATTTCGTGAGCTGTACTATTATTCCCGAGCTGAACTCATCGTCATTGACCGATAACCCTAAATTAACTAGAGCATCGGCCTCACTATTCTTATTTCGTGGCACGTGCTGCAGGGTCCATTCCCTGATTTGATGCAGCGTACCTGTAATTTGTCCAAGTACCTCCTCATCCGTTCCTCTTTCACTTTGAACGTTCCATTGATTTGATTTACTATGAGGAGGGAGTCGCACTTGGATTCAATCACCTCACCCAACGCTTTTAGCTATTTTGAGACCTCCAATCATGGCCTCATACTCGTCCTCATTGTTTGTCAATTTCACAGTTTTAATAGATTGCCTAATTACACTCCCCGTAGGTGGTTTCAACACAATGCCGAGTCCGGACCCCTTTGTGTTTGAGGCACCGTTTGTAAAAAGGGTCCAGATTCTTGAGGCAGTTCCCGAGGTTAACAATAATTCCATGTCGACTTCGGGTATTAATGTTGGTGTAAACCCATGGTTTTCCGAATAAAGCGTTATATCTCATATCCCTTTCGATCACATAGAACTTTATTTCCTGGACGGTCCCGGCGGTGTTCATTGGTAGGGTTATCTCCCCTTTAGTGGTTTTTCATGCCATGTTAAATCCGTCCAAAACTCGGATTACAGGCACTATTTGATGTTGTAACCCCAACTGTTGTATGACCCTTAATCTGATAATGTTGGTCGAGCTACCCGGATCAATCAACACAGAATTAACTCGAGATTTATTGATAAGTACGGATATTACCAGTGCATCATTATGAGGTTGCACGATGCCCTCGGCATCCTCATTGTTGAACGAAATGGTTCCCTCTGGGATATATTTTGGGTTCGTTTTTCCCTCATGATAGATACTTTAGTGCGTTTTATCATCGACCCTTGTGGGACATCGACCCTTCAAATGATCATGTTGATGATGTGCTGAGGTTCCTCCTATTCGGTCTGTTTACTGGCGTCCCTGTTTCTGAAGTGGTTCTTGGCTCGATCACCTAGGAATTCTCGTTAGTGCTCGTTATTAAACAACCGGGCGTCTTCTTCTCTTAATTGAGTAATCCTCGGTCGTGTGGCCATGAGTGTCATGATACTTATACATCAAGTTAGGATCTCTTTGGGTAGGGTCAGACTGCAATGGTCGAGGCCACTTGGTATCCTTGATGTGCCCGATGGCCGACACGATACTGGCAGCATCGATGTTGTAGCTATATTCTGATAGTCTTGGTGCCTCCCTGACCCTGAGTAGTTTGTCAAAACAATTTTTGCTCATCAGACCTCGGTTATTGGGCCTTCGATCACTTCTCTTTTTGTTCCTCGTAGGGTGACGTCCGGACCCGTTTCCCCTACGATCTCTGTTGTATGGTTGATACCGGTCTCGGATTGATCTTGATTCATGATCGACGACTCTCTTAGACCTGTCGTCGGTTCTAACGAGATAAACAGACCCTGTAAGGGCTCCGAGTTGGTCGTCCTCGACTCTGATTTTTGACGGGTGCCTATTGTGGACGTGCGCCCATGTTACCGTCGGATATTCAACTAAATCTTGTTTTAGCTGTTACGAAGGCAAGGAGCTTCGAGGGTTGAGTCCTTGAGTGAATGCTTGAACGGCCCAATCATCGGTAACCGGAGACAGGTCCATTCATTCCATCTGAAACCTTGACACGAACTCCCTGAGCATCTCGTTATCTCTTTGTTTATCTTTGAAAAGGTCAGATTCCTAGTCTCGATCTTGATGGCCCCGGCATGAGCCTTCACAAAGGCATCTACAAGCATAGCAAACGAATCAATAAAATTGGGGGGTAAGTTGTGATACCATATCATTGCTCCTTTCTATAAAGTTTCCCCGAACTTCTTTAGCAACACCGACTCAATTTCGTCATCTTTCAAGTCATTTCCATTGATGGCACATGTATAGGAGGTCACACGCTCGTTTAGGTCCGTGGTTCCGTTGTACTTTAGAATATCGGGCATACGAAACCTCTTCAGGATCGGCTTCAGTGCGACGCTTGGAGGGAAAGGTTTTTGGATAAACTTCTTGGAATTCAGCCCTTTTAATATCCGGTATTTGGTCGACCCTAGAGTTATAAGTCTCTACCCTTTTGTCGTTGGCCTCAATTTCATCTTACCTGATTCTACCCGCTTCGTCAATGCTTCAAGCATTTCATTATCTCGGGGTTGACCCCGGGCTCTGCTTCATCCGACCTCTCGGTGGTTTGCTCATTTCTCCGGGTACTCTCCCGGGACCGTTCGGGCTCGACCCTAATAGGAGGTTGGCCTTGATTTTGTAGCTGTGCTATTGCCGCTAGTTGAGCCTACAACACTTCGAAGATTAGCCGCAGGCTTATCCCATCACCTTCGCCTCCGGGCGTTTCTCGAACTGTTGATCGAAGGCCTCCACGAACGCTATTTTCGGTGTCAGTTGGCAGGTGGGCGTTGATAGCAATCTGTGAACTGGCATCGATTGGATCGACGGCTGAGTCTCCGTTGGGGGATCAACAGGGGGAATCTCATTGCTAGGCACCAGGTTGTTGTTTTCTCCATGATGACCGGACTCAATCTCAACATTTAAGTGATCAGACTGAGAGTTTGACATTTTTAAGCTAATCTGAAATTAAAACCTTAAAGAACAAGCGTAAAATAGAGTGTGTTATGGAAATTTGTATCAAACCACCACTATTATCCTTAGCCCCACGGTGGGCACCAAACTGTTTACCCTTAAAATGGATAACAATTGAATTTATACGCGATTTAAAGATATGTGGATTGATTCAACACAAATAATCAAGAACATTAGGCATATGAGTTAAATTCAAAATGAATAATCAAACCAGACGTAACACTATGGCCTAGCTTGAACTCGGATTGGATAATGGTTTCTGCCCTCGGTTGGGTCTTGGGTTCGGAGCCAATTAACAACTAAGAACAAAAGTAAAGCTAAGACTTTTCAATAGCTAGAAAGCATAGAAATAACTTGGTATTGCCTTGGTATGCGTGTTACAATGTGTCTATTGAATAAAAAACTTCCCCTTTATGTAGTAGGGACTTTTACCCCTAGTATAATTCTCAAAAAGGTAAAAATCCTCCTTGTACTTCAATTACTGATACGCTATCGACATCGGGCGAGATCCGTACCGTGATATCCGATTGGGCACGAATATCACGGCCCTCTATTAGTCGTGTGCAACCGATTGTAATGCTTTCCGAGGTCTCGGAGCTCGTTCCGAGTCCGGGGGTGTTTTATCGTCAGGCCCGGTGGCGAGTACGTTGTTCCAATCTCGATTCAGAGAGTTCTCGGATTCGGTCTCTATCTCATACATTCATACTTCTTACTTTGTTTGACTCACCGAGAACTCGGGGTGTGTGTTGTCCTCGAGTTTACCCATATACTGTAATGACCCGAACGGTCGTTTTGAGCCTTTACGCCTTGCTCGTCAGTTCTCGGGCATGACTTGCCCCGTGTGATGGATCATGACTTAGGTAAATCGTTGGTTTTGGGTTTCAGGGTAATCAGAACGAATTTGGAAGAACAGTTCTCAGTTTGAAGCTTGAAATTTGAAAAGTTTGACCAAGATTTGACTTGTAGTATATGATCTCGGATCGGAATTTTTATGATTTGGTTAGCTCCGTTAGGTGATTCAGGACTTAGGAGCGTGATCGGAATGCATCTTGGAAGTCCGTGGAAGGTTTAGGCTTGAATTGACGAAATTGAGATTTCGGCGTTCTCCGGTTGATAGGTGAGATTTTGATATAGGGGTCAGAATGAAATTCCGAGAGTTGCAGCAACTTCGTTGCGTCATTTGGGATGTGTGTGCAAAATTTCAGGTCATTCGGACGTGGTTTGGTTGAGTTTTTTATCAAAAGCGTATTTCGGAAGATTTTGGGATTCTTAGGCTTGAATCCGACGTGTTATGGGTAATTTGATGTTGTTTGAGGTGTTTTGATGATTGGAACAAGTTTGAATAAGGTTTTGGGATGTGTTAGTGCTTTTGGTTGAGGTCCCGGGGTCCTCGGGTGAGTTTTGGGTGCTCAATCGGATCATTTTGAGTCAAGGAAAAATTGCAGAAAAATGATTCAGCTGTTGTAGATGTTTTGGTCTTCGCGTTTGTGAGAGGACGCTCGCGTGCGCGAAGGGCCAGGTGAGGAGGCGTCAGGTTTGGTCTTCGCGTTCGCGAAGGGCTGGTTTTGTAAGCATCACGATCGCGTGAGTTATGGTCGCGTTCGCGTAGGTTGGTGAGGCTGAGGTATCGCGTTCGCGCTTGTGCTGTCGCGTTCGCGAAGAGGAAATTTGGTCAATGGAATTTTTGTGCTTCACGAATGCGAGGCTTTGACTGCGTTCGTGAAGAAGGATATTTAAGTGCTAGGCAGAATGTTTTAAAAAGGGCTATTCCGCGATTTTGAGGCTAAGAACCTCCATTGTTGGGCGTTTTTGAAGCTTGGGAGAGCTAATTGAAGAGGGAATTCAAGAGGGTTTCATGGAGGTAAGATTTTTGGACCCTAAACTTGTTTCTATGATGAATTTTAGGGAAAATGCATAAGTACCCCCCTGACCTATACCCGTATTCCCAACTGCACACTTTTTCTTCGCGGGAATCCTATTACCCCCCTAACCTTATTTTAAATGGAATTATTTGCACCCTTAATGCTGAAGTGGCAGAGTGTGTGGCAAGAAAAAATGATTTTCAGATTATTTTTTATTCTTTTTTACCATTTTTTCTTACTTTTTTTTCCTTTTCCTTTTTCTTTTACTTTTTTTTTCGTTTCTTCTCTGATTCCGGCGGATATTCATTCACCGGCGACTTTGTCTACCCGTTTTTCTTTCATTTTTTTTTCACACTCAAATTAAACTCTCAAAAAGATCTATTCATAAGCAAAATAAAATACACTCAGATTTGTGGGAAAAATTCATCATCGGAAAACCTTCCCACGCCGGAAAAAAAATGATGTATTGAAATTTTAACTGGAAAAAGTATTCTCGGCTTATATTCATTTTTATTTCTTTTGCTCTTTCTCCCACACATAAATTATACTTTCAAGAAAAATTTATATATATATATATATATTTATATATATATAAAATAAAACACACTTAGAACGAGATAGAAATCTATCGCCGGAAAAAAAAATTCGCCGGAAAAAATGGTGTTTGTGAAATTCCGACGACCACTATTTTATGCCGCCGGTGACCGAAACAAAAAAAAAGAGAATGAAATAACCAAAAAAAATGAGATTAATAAGAAATAAGAACAAAGGATAAGAAAAAGAATAAAGAATAAAAAAAGTACTAAAAATACATGTGGGGGCGTGTGTAGCTCACCACTTGCCAATAGTTTGGTTATTAGCGTTAAGGGTGCAAATAATTACATTTAAAATAAGTTTAGGGAGGTAATAGGATTCCCGCAAAGAAAAAGTGTGTAGTTGGGAATCCGGGTATAGGTCAGGGGGGTACTTATACATTTTTCCATGAATTTTATCATTGTAAGCTTGAAATCCATGGAAATTAAGCGTAAAAATTGAGGAATTAGGGCTTGAATTTGGAGTGTCTAAATTTGGGATTTGAGGGGCCATTTGAGGTCCGATTTTGATGTTGTTGATATGTATGAACTCGCGGGGAGATGAAGAATCTAATGATGTAAAAATTTCTGAGTTTCGAGAAGTGGGCCCAGGGCTCGGGTTTTGCTAATTTCGGGATTTTTGGTATTTTTCGATTATTTTCGCTTGGGTTTTGTTCCCTTAGCATATTGTGACGTATTCGTTCTGATTTTGGATAGATTCGACGCGCGTGGAGGCCGATTTGAGGGGCAAAGGCGTCGCGAGCTAGAGATTTAGCCGGTTCAAGGTAAGTAATGATTGTAAATACTGTCCTGAGGGCTTGAAACCCCGGATTACACATCGTTGTGCTATGTTGAGGTGACTTACACACTAGATGACGAGCGTGGGGTAGAGCACCGCTGGGGATTGTGACTTAGTCCATCCCGAATGATTATTTTAATGCGTATTTGATAGCTAATTGCTAGATATTATTATATTTTGGGCTGTACGCCATGTTTGGGGCCTTGTGCCGACCTGTTGAGACCCTTAAGGGCATTTTTACTATTTTTCCTCACTCTATTTGTTTTGAAAGCATATCCTCAGTCATGTTTTTACCTGGTTATTGTTTAAATCTGGTTTTATCACTATATTTCTTAAAAATGTGAAAACTGTTTGGGCTGGGTTCCCTGTTTTACTGATGGCCCGAGTGATCGTGAGTTGATGACTGAGATAGACCGAGGGTCTGATTGTGAGGTTGATGACTGAGATAGACTGAGATTCTGATGGTGAGGTTAATGACTGAGAGAGGCCGAGGGCCTGGCTGTGAGGATTATATACCTATGGATCGGGTTGCACGCCGCAGCAATATAGGTATATATATGTCTATGGATCGGGCTGCACGCCGCAGCGATGCTTATATGGATCGGGCTGCACGCCGCAGCGATATAGCGCTTGGGCTGTAGGAGCCCCTCCGAAGTCTGCACACCCCCAGTGAGCGCAGTCGACTTTATATATGGGTCGGGCTGCACGTCGCAGCGATATATGGATCGGGCAGCACGCCGCAGCGGTCACTATATGGTACCTATTAAGCGGGAGTGCTGAGTGTGAACGCTGAATGGTAGGAGTTGAGTCACGAGTGACTGAGAGGCTAGCCCGAGGGGCGATAGATATATACATGCACATGAGTGATGTTTGCCCGAGGGGCCTGATTATGAACTTATTGATTTTCACTTCTCTTTAAAGTGAGTTTCTATCGAATATGTTGATTTAATGACTGCTTTCACTCATCTTTATACTGAGCCTCTGTCGAAAATGTTAGATAAATGTTTTTAAACAACTTTCATTTAACCTGGGGTTTATGAGATGTTCAGAATTTAATCACTGATTTGGCGTTGTTATTTCCACTGAGATTTTCATGTTATGAAGTATTTATGATTCCTGTTTTGCCGAGGGGCTATTTACGATCTATGTTTTGCCCGAAGGGCCGATTATGGTTTTCAGCTCTTTTATTAAAAATGGTATTGAACCCCTACTGAATCTGTCGGAAGGCATTTTAAATGATTTTTACCAAGAGCTGGATTTTAAAAGAGGCGATTGACTCGTATTCTGATTTGGAAAGCCTGTTGTGCTTACTGAGCCTAACATAAATGTGGATTCATTGTCTTCTACTGCTCAGTCTTTATTTACTCTTATTACTTACTGGGTTGGATTACTCACATTACTCCCTGCACCTCGTGTGCAGATTCAGGTATTTCGGAACCCGGTAGCGGGTGTTGGATGCTCAGGCGCGGAGCCATCAGAGTTACAAGGTGGCTGCACGGCGTTCGCAGCACTGCTTCCTTCATCTCATTTTCATTTTTGTACTTAGTACATTTTGACTGTTTTGTTGTATTTAGACCTTGGTAGATGCTCATGACTAGTGACACCCCGATGTCGGGCTTGTATGTTATTTCCGCACTGTTCATTTAGACTTATATTATGAAACATCTGTTTAACTAAAGGCTTTGAAATGGCAATTAATGATTAAAGGGTTAATATGGGTATTGTGTCAGCTGGCCTTGCCTTCACGAGAGGCGCCATCACGACCGGGTCCGGTTTGGGGTCGTGACATATACAATTCTAACAGCAACTATATACAATGTCATTTTCCCGACTCTTTTTGTTCCCCTAGCTTATGATTCTTCTGTGCCTAATACTTGTGCAACATTTCAAAGAACATGCCCAAAAAAACAAGTCAAAATTAATATTAAAAATACTTACTATATAGGAATTATAGGATGCAATTACTTAAATTTTTTTAGAGCTATCTTCTAAAGAAGACTACCCGCTCTCAAATGGACGCTGAGACCTAATCAATACAAATCATGGATATTTCGTGAGCCACGTACATTTTTATTGGTAAAAACTTACTCATATGCGGTTATACTAAATTATATCAATTTATTACAATTAATAGGTACTATTTAGTTATGATTAAGTGAAATTTTTCGAATTTAAATACATGTCACGTATTTATTCATTTGACATAAGTATTCAAGGCAATTTTAAAACTATATATTAATATCAAATTTGAACTTTTTATGACAAGTAATGTAATGATATTATACATCTTAACCTAAAATTTATACGTCAAAACTTTGATAATTTTTGACTGATGGACTATAACTAGGAGACAGCTAGCTATAAGTAGACTTTGACAAGCAAAACTTCTCACTTATTTGTAATTAATGATTGGCCAATAAGTAGATTTAGTGTCACCTCGTGGCATTATTTTCCAAAAGAGCCAACGAATTATGTTTGTCTTAATTACTTTGGACCGAAGGCATTTATGTCATATTGGGTAGGTCTTTTGGCTTTATTTGCTGAAATCAAAGGGCAATTTTTGCCTGAAAAAACATATCAATAAAAAGAGGAAAACCACAGCCAATTTGTAAATGGTCCATAACAGGAAAGATCACTGAAATACAGATTTTGGGTTTACAAACATGCCAAAAGACAACCTAGTGATCAAGAAATGAGAATTCAGCTCATTATATATTACTCTACCATCTATTTTATTATTTGAATTATTACCTATTATAGCTTAGATTAATTTTATGTAGTCTTTATATATGAGAATTTTACTTCAAAAAGATTTAAAAAAATTTATATAAAAATTCACAACTGAAAATTAAATAGTTTAATTCGTACTCCAAACACCACACATAAAAAGGAACAAAGTTTGTACTATTATTTTTTGAAAAACATGTACTAACTCTTTTTAATGCTTCCAAATTCAGTTATGGGTGAATTTTTGCGAAAACTTACAAGCATTTGGCCAATATAATGTTATCATATGAAGTTGAAAAAAAATACTATAGTATTAAAAATAATCTTATTTTAATTAGCTCTTCTCGATTGTGTGTGGCCAGCCTCAACTGCTAAAAAGCGATAGGTTGAAAACCCAATTCAACTGTCGCAATCAACTGTTTCTGAAGTGTGCCCCTTGTACTAAACTTTTCTACACTGAGCTCACAGTCAGGGGTCGTTTGCTAACGTGCATAAAAATAATGCGGAATAAGGTGTATTAGTATGCAGACATTAGTAATGCATGGGTTAGTAATGTGCATTAGTTATGTAGATATTATTTCTTATCTACTGTTTGGTGTGGTGCATTAAAAATTACAACGCATTGCATAATTTTTAAGAAAAATAGTTGTTTACAAAAATGCCCTCCATATTCTCTAGCTTTAAGGGACTCTAAGGATAACTTTGTCTTTAACCATACTAATGCAGGCATTAATAGCCTTGGTATTACTAATGTCATGGTTTTCTATGGATTACTTATACATAGGATAATGCTTGTATTAATTATACACATGTTGAAAAAATATACCAAACAAGGTATTAGTAATGCACAGAGCTAATGCTTGTATTACTTTTTCTAATACCTCCTACCAAACGACCCCTTATGCTGTATTCCAGAGATGATGATCAAAGGCGCTAAGAGATGAATTTAGGATTTGAAGTTTATGAGTTCAGAATTTGCTGCAAAATTTACAATTCGTTTTAGTTACTTGCATTGTAATTAAATACTTATACAAAATTAAAAGATTTTTGAATATAAATACAGAATCTAAGCAAAAGCTATTGGATTCAGTAAGTGATAATGTAGCTTCGCCCGGGCCGGGGCACTAAGGCCTCATCTCTATCTGTAGTGGGCTGTCAGCAGCTGTCTGGCAATAGATCTGTGCTATAGAAATGTGTAACTAGAGAACTGACATAAGACATTTATAAATTACAACCTGAGTTATGTGATACTATTAGCGTTCCCTTCCTTGCTATTTCAATGTTTTCAACTATTTCACTTGAAGGATCATAAGACGCTAATAAGAAACTTAAGAAAGATTGGATCCAACTTGAAAATGGATGAACATTAATCTGAATTCACCATGGAATTTAAAGTGCTCAAATTTGCAGTATAGTCACTAAACTGGACTAAGAGCAACCCCATTAAGTTTCGACACTTCATGCGAGTCGGTCAAACTGAATTGCTTTTTTGGAGCAGAGGGTTCATTGGAAATAGTCTCTCTATCTGCATAAGTAGGGGTAAGATCTACGTTACTATTACCCTCCCCATACCCAGAGGCGGATCCAGGATTTAAACTCTATGGGTTCAACTTTTAAGATTTTTGACATTGAACCATTATATTTTTAAAGTTATGGGTTCAAATCTATTATTTTTGCAATTTTAATGAATTTTTACACACACTACTAGAAATCCGGAAAAAAGCGACCACGAAAAGCGACCAAAGTTGGTCGCTTATTGGCCAAAAAGCGACCAAAAAGCGACCAAACACGCCTGGTCCATATTAAGCTGGTCCCTTTACCTTAGGGACCAAAGTTGGTCGCTAATTAGCGACCAACTTTGATCTCTCAGGTAAAAGGACCAAATTTTCCGGGTAAAGAAAATAGCGACCAACTTTGGTCGCTATAATATTTTAATATTATAATTTTTGCGACCAAAGTTGGTCTCTTTATGTAAATTACGTTTTTTATTTATTTATTATTAATCATAAAATAGCGACCAACTTTGGTCTGTAAAAAAAAAAATTATATTTTAAAATCTGGAAAATAGCGACCAAATGGTCGCTATACTATAAATATTTTTTAAATTTTTTTTTAAANATCGATAAAGTTGGTCGCTAACTTCATGAATTTAAGTTTTTTTTTTTTAGTAATAAGCGACCAACTTTGGTCGCTATATTTCCAGAAATTGTTAATTTTCTGAAAAATAGCGACAAAAATTGGTCGCTTTTTGTGAAATCTGGGTTATATAGCGACCAACCTTGGTCGCTATTTCCCAGAAAATTATTTTTTTAATAGAAAAACGACCAAATAGCGACCAAAGTTGGTCGCTTTTTTTGGTATATTGCTGGCAGGAACTGCCTGTTTTGGCAGCTACACCACCTGCCAGCTTACCAAAATTCCTAAATAGGCATTTTATGCCAACAACAACAACAACAAGCAACAACAACAACTAAAAAGCAACAACAACAACAACAACAACAACACAATAACAACATTATAACGAACAAAGTATAAGGTTCAATAGAACTTTATACTTTAAGCTAACCAAACTAATAAGTTAACTGTTATTACAAAACCATTCAAAAATCGATTGTATTTGTCTAGTATAAACTAATAAGTTCAAAGATTGTTCTGTACATCATTATCATCACCGTCTGATGAACTTTCTTCACCATGACGGTATCCAGAATGGGCTATTTGTGGAGGATGGGAAGAACTATCACGGGGAGGATGGGAGGAACGAGCACGGGAAATGCGAGCCTCTGGCGATGACTCACGAGACCGGGGAATCGGAAAACTGCCAGAAGCTGGGAGAGATTTGATCTGCTCTTGCATGCCCTTGTACTGAGCTTGTATGCCAGAGTACTGCATATCTCTAAGCCTTTCTCTCTCCTTGGCAGCTTCTAGCTCGGATGTGAGCTTTTCTACAGTCTCCCGCATAGAGGAAAGGCTCTCCCCATCAAGTTGCTTGGCTTGGGAGGAAGTCCCTATTCCTTGCATTCCACACTTATAGAGATGGAATTTCTTATTAGGAAGCCCATATACCTTCCCCCATTTTGGACCGCCAGCAGCCTGCGTCCACATTCTCTCAGCATCTTCGTCCGATAGTTAGATTGGCGCGCCCGACTCATTAGGTGGCTGACTGCGTATGAATTGCTTCACTTCAGCTGTGAAGCGACCCTATAAGAAAAATTACATTGAATTACTATTTCAAAATTTATATAAAAGTAAATCAAAATTCTTAATGAAAAGTGAAAACTTACATGTACAGTCGAGGCTCGGCCCTCGACCCACCTTTCTTGGTCCGTCTCTTTCTTCTTCTTTACAATATGAGTCTCCTTGAAGAGCTCATCTTGGTTCATCGGACGCTCCAACTTTTTTTCCTGAAAACTCATAAATTTTAGTTAATAAACAGAATACATATATTTTGAAAATTAAAATAAATTAAGCAATTACGTACCATTCTTCGTTTTATCGTCCCTAGGCTGATCGCACCTCCAGTGTGCAAGGATCCTCCCTTCTCAGATGCCCGAGCTTTCTTTCCTTTTCGCTCTTCTCTAAGAACTCTGCTGTAAGCCATTGCCTTTGCAAATCATCCCATAAATCCTGAAGCATCCAGCCAGGCTTCTGGTTCAACTGCCTAGCTTTGGAGAAACAATGGGACAACCGCTTTCGAGCTTTTAGATGGAAGTTTGCAGCCACTTCCGCGCTATAGCGGTGTTCCCATACATACTTGCTCTGTAATTCAAAAGTCAAGTATTATATAGAAATATTTAGATGGAAATATCATAAAAGCTATATTCGATATATTATACTTAGCTTTTATTAGCTAATAATTATTCAAAAGTTAAGTGCATTAACTGCTTATAATATAATATTAGCTAAAAGTTAATAAATGATTATATTGCTTAAAAGAATATTTATACCTTAAATTGATTGAAGATTGCCTCCTTGAGAGCGAATGGGAATTCACTCCAAGTCGCATAAGGACCATCATAAAGCTTTCTGGTGGCTTTGGTGATGATCCTTGTAGTAACATTACTAGGGATGAACCTGCAATTTTATTAAAAAAACACATTAATATCTTAGTAAAACTGTACTAAACAAAAAAAGTTAAAATAACAAATAACTCTTACCCGTCACCCTCAGGGACTATGATGATCCTGCCATTCATCATAATGCACCTCCCCGTCATTAGCAGCATCATTGTCCGAAGCATGTACATCGGAGGCATGTGTGGAAGGTGTAGGGGGGTCAAAGCTAGTATCTCGCAGGCGAAGGCCTGCAATAGATGGAGTCCCAAATGAAGATGGCGGCGAGCCCTGGGACTGCGAGCCCTGTGAGTGCGACATAGCTGTATGGGCCGCAANTCTCAGATGCCCGGGCTTTCTTTCCTTTTTCGCTCTTCTGTAAGAACTCAGCGGTAATCCATTGCCTTTGCAAATCATCCCATAAATTCTGAAGCAACCAGCCAGGCTTCTTGTTCAACTTCCTAGCTTTGGGGAAACAATGGGACAATTGCTTTCGAGCTTTTAGATGAAAATTTGCAGCCACTTCCGCGCTATAGCGGTGTTCCCATACACACTTGCTCTGTATTTCAAAAGTCAAGTATTATATGAAAATATCATATTTAGATGAAAAAATCATAAAAGCTATATTCGATATATTATACTTAGCTTTTATTAGCTAATAACTATTCAAAAGTTAAGTGCATTAACTGCTTATAATATAGTATATTAGTGCATTAGCTAATATATATATATATATATACTATGCAATAAGTATTAGTGCATTAGCTAATAAAAGCTAAGTATTAATGCGCTTAACTTTTGATTAATTATGTATTAACGCACTAAGCTTTTATCGAATATATATAAAAGCTATATTAGTTATATATAAGCTAAATTCGATATAATATTAGCTAAATTCGATATAATTCGATATATATAAGCTAAGCTATATTCTATAATACATATTTAGATGGAAATATCATAAATATAAATAATTATATTGCTTAAAAGAACATTTATACCTTAAATTGATTGAAGATTGCCTCCTTCAGCCAGAATGGGAATTCACTCCAAGTCGCATAAGGACCATCATAAAGCTTTCTGGTGGCTTTGGTGATGATCCTTGTAGTAATATTACTAGGGATGAACCTGCAATTTAATAAAAAAAAAACACATTAATAACTTCGTAAAACTGTACAAAACAAAAAAAGTAAAAATAACAAATAACTCTTACTCGTCACCCTCAGGGACTATGATGATCCTGCCATATTCATCATAATGCACCTCCTCGTCATCATCAGCATCATTGTCCGAAGCATGTATATCGGAGGCATGTGTGGAAGGTGTAGGGGGGTCAGAGCTAGTATCTCGCAGGCGAAGGCACGCAATAGATGGAGTCCCAGATGAAGATGGCTGTGAGCCCTGGGACTGCGAGCCCCGGGAGTGCGACATAGCTGTATGGGCCGCAATGGGATGAGACACAGATAGCTGTGACCCGAGTGGCTATGACACGGATGGCTGTGATCCATGTGGATGTGACATGGATCGATGCGATCCATGAGGTGCTGATGGATGCGATCTATGTGGTAGTAAGACAGGTGGACTGTATGTAGGTCGTACAGTCCTATGGCCCTGTGAAGAAAGACCTGGCGTCTGCATGAAGGTGTAGGGCTGGTGATGCGCTGGCAGCTCAGAATAGCCCTGGGGTGGAGGCCCAGACATAGGCATAGGCCAGACATCTGTGAAGAGGCAGGAAGGGATTGAGTAGTATCTTCTACCCTCCTCTTTGGTTTCCTAGCATTTTCTCGACCCCGAGAACCAGTAGGATCACTGTTACCTCGACCCTTGCCTGTCATCTGCATAATATATAATACATAGTTAGATTGAAACATATAAAGAAACTAGCTATAAACGAGAGTTATTAAAGAAACTAACTTTTTAAAGCTCATCGACGTATAGTTCCTGTCCGAGAATTCTTCTTCCTCACTAGTTTGAGCTTCATCAGTTGATTCTTCTTCCTCATTTTCTATAATTCTTACTTCATCTATATCAACTTCTTCCAATATGTGTTCAGGATGTTCCAATTCATTTTCTAAAACTTCGTCCACTATTTGGTGAACACTGGAGATATCGTTTTGATATGCAACATCTAACACATTCTTGACTTCTACCCTACCCACAGGCTTAGTTTTTATTACAACCCACCAATCAGACTTATTCCGCCGCAATGGATAAGGAGCATAATACACTTGCCTAACATTATGTGCAATTATGAAAGGATCATAGCGATCATACTCCCTCGTATGATTAACCTCAATTATGTTGTATTGATTGTGTACTCTTGTACCTCTTGTTGGATGTGGGTCAAACCACTTGCATCTAAAGAGTATCAATTTCTTAAATGGCCAACCTGTATATTCTAGTTCTATTATTTCTTTGAGCACACCATAATAATCAATATCTCCATCTTGGTTGCCATCACCACCTTGAACCCACACCCCACTGTTGTTGCTATTTTTATTTTTAGAGCAATCTTCTGTATGAAACTTATAACCATTCACAACGTACTTAGACATTGTTGTGACCTCAACCCCAGGTCCCCAAGATACATCTTTCAAAAATTGATTTACACCATTATTTGGATCATTTACCTACATATCGTTAAAAAAATTCATAAGTTAGCATAACTTCCAAACATTGTTTACCTACATAGTGTTAGAATATTTTAAGGAGAAACTTACAAATTGTTTGAACCACGTATCAAATCTCGTATATACAGCATCATGGCCAAATTGACCCACAAAGTGACTGTGACACATCAAATATTTTTAGTAGTTGCATTGAGATGTAATCACAGTAATTTTTATATTTTGATAACTACTAAATCAATACTTACTTGAGATATGGTACAACTTCGGGACAATTTAGCAACACGTGAAGTGTAGCTGACTTGAACTCCATATCACTCAAACTTCTCTTTCTACCATCCTTAGAACATCGGCCTGGTTGATTGAATATGGACATAGGCGGATATAATGGATCATTCCTAAGGTCGACCGTGTGCCTGTTGGGCCTATTCCTAGCACATGGCACATTATTCTCAAAATAATAATAACAAAAATAAGCAGTTTCCTTCGCAAGATAAGCTTCGCATATAGATCCTTCAATCCTATAAACAAAAAATTACATCAAACTTAAAATATTACCTCTCAAAGGGATACATCCATCTGCATTGAACAGGCCCTCCAAGTCGTGCCTCGTGTACAAGGTGGATTGGAAGGTGTTCCATCACATCAAAAAAACCCACATGGAAATATCTTTTCCATCTTAGTAGAAGTTACACGAATGTTCTGATCCATCCGGAGTAGGTTTTCTTCCCTTAATGTGGAAGAACACAAGTCTTTGAAAAACAAACTAATCTATGTGATGGGTTTCCAGATTCGTTCAGGCAAACTACAAAATGCAATAGGCACTAAGGTCTCCATGAAAACATGACAGTCATGACTTTTCAAATGGCTCAACTTCCCTACCTCCATATCAACTTTTTTCCCAAAATTCGACGCATAACCCTCAGGCATCTTCAATTTCGTTATCCAATCACAAATTTGCCGTCTTTCCTCCAAAGTGAATGTGTAACTTGCTTTGGGCTTGAACACCTTACCATTGTTTGCTGTCTGCAAGTATAATTCAGGCCGCCTGCAATATTCCTGTAAGTCCGTCCACTAGTAACAGAAGATCGCACTCTGAGTGTCTGTTGCAGTTAGATTACTAAGTATCAAATCTGATTGGAATATTTCTCAAGGAGCCATGGATTCCTTCATTACCTTATGCGTGAACTAGTTGGCCCTGATATCGAATTACCTGGTGATATCTACAAGGCAAAAGATTAGTTTCTAAGTTAGGACTTTCGTCAATGAGAATTGATTATTGTGAAGATGGTTGCATGCTATATTATAAAGATGATGCAGGTTTGACAGTTGTAAATTTTGCGAAAACCTCGTTTCAAAGAGGCTTTCCAGTGGGAATATGGTCGCTATCAAGTCGATGCATTATTTACCTCTTATACCTAGGTTAAAGAGGTTATATGCGTCGATGAGTTCTGCTCCTCATATGAGATGGCACTTTGAAAATAGAAGGACCACCTGGTGTTATGTGTCATTCTTCAGATGGAGAAGCTGGAAGCACTTTGATAGGACATATCCAGATTTTGCTAGTGAACCAAGGAATGTTCGATTAGGTCTGTGTGCGGATGGCTTCACGCCTTTTTCTGTATCTGCCATACTATATTCATGTTGGCCTGTCTTTTCTTACACCTTATAATCTACCACCCGAGTTGTGCATGACTAGTCCATATATATTCTTAAAATTGTATTATCCCCGTCCACGTAATCCGAAAAGTTTGATTGATGTATATTTGCAACCTTTGATTTGATGAGCTCTAAAACTAATTGTGAGTACGATGTGGTTGAAACATATGACAATATCACCAAGAAGAATTTCATTTTTGCGTGCTAATTTAATGTAGACAATTAACGATTTTCCTGCGTATGGAATGTTGTCTGGGTGGATGACTGCTGGAAGCTAGGCTTGTCCTTACTGCATGGAAAATAATGTAAAGCGTTCACTTGAAATAATGGCCGAAAGCAATCATGGTTTGATTGTCATCGTACAATTCTTGCCTCCTGATCATGAGTTTAGAATGGATGAAAATGCATTCAAAAAGAATTAAAATGGAATATGATTTCCCACCTCCGATACTTTCAGGTGAGAAATTTTGGGAGAGGGTCCAGAACTTCAGTAAAGTTACTGAAGCTCCACCTTATAGATTCCCCGGATACGGTTGTTACTCATAATTGGACGAAACAGAGTATATTTTGGAAGTTGCCTTATTGGAAGGATAATCTTCTCCGTCACAACCTTGATGTCATGCAGTATTGAGAAGAACTATTTTGACAATTGTTCAACACAGTGATGGATGTTAAAGGTATGACAAAGGATAATGCGAAGGCTAGAATGAC
>NW_017673150.1:0-18839 GCF_001879085.1 Nicotiana attenuata
ATCAGAATCATCATAGAACAAGAGAAAACAATTATTGTCATTGATCATGATATGTTGTCATTAACAGTCCACAAAAAGAAAGAAAAACTTTCAAAACATGAGCAAAAAACAGAAAAATCCCTAATCCGGGTCACTAGGGGTCACTGGGGTTACTAGATAGGTTCAGAAGACAAGTGCTAGGAGACCTAAGGCTTGGAGGAACTAGAGGGTTGAGTCTGGAGAAGGTTCAGCATATTCTGAAGGATTCCATCACTCTTCTCCTTTTCTTTTGCTAGCTCAGTTCTAAGGCCATCCCTCTCAGTTCCAATTCAGCCACACGAGCCTTGAGCCTAGCAATCTCAGCATCCTTAGTTCCACATTCCTGAACCAAAGTCCTAACCTTGCTGTTGATGGGTGTCTTCAGAGGTGAAACAGGTTCAACTGGGATGGCATTGACTGGATAGTCACAAGCCAGAAGAGTCTTAATACCAAAATGTTCCTTGCTTGATGCCATCTCCCATTTCTTCAAAGGCACATTCAGCCTATCCAGAACTGTGGTCAGTATGAAGCCATATGGAGTAGCATGAGCCTTGGAGCCATTGATGACCCTGTCTAGCAATATGACAATGAGGACATGCCAGTATGAAGTCACCAGTGCTATGCCTTGGGGCACCGGAATGATATTCACATCTAGCATTTGCTTGAAATCCATGCGAATCGGGATGCATATGGTGGGGAGCGATGGGTCCAATTACGCCCATTTGCTTCAGCTTCTGGAATAGAGTAGAATATGATTCAGCCAATGGAGTGAATTCTTCTGTCGCCCTCTGCTCTCGACCATAATCCTGCTTGGGACGAGCATTGTAGGGAACCCGAAAATTTTGCTGCTGAGGTCGGGGGGCCCTTTGAGCTAGTACCTGTACTTGTTGATTGGGAGGCCGAGCATATGATTGAGCATTGAACATTGTATATTGTGGTGGGCCCACAGAGTATTGAGGAATCGGTGGGGGATAGTAATGTTGAGGGTAGCTGGATTACCCCTGCTGAACTTGCACATAAGGGTGCGATTCCCCTCTTAGAAATTCCCTAGATCCCGAAGCCATCATGGACCTTTCATCTCTCTTCTTTCTATTTGCCAAACCTCCCGACCCATTTTGGATAGCTTGGATGGTGGCTTTGAGAGCAGCTTGACTTATAATTCTGCCAGTCTTGAGGCCATTTTCGACCATCTCCCCTATTTTGATTGCTTCTGCAAAAGGTCTACCTATCGCGGACATCATGTTCTGAAAGTAATCAGTCTCTTGAGCCTCCAGAAAAACAATGAGCAACTCGTGGTTATCCATGGGTGGCTTAACTCTAGCCGCTTGCTCCCTCCACTTGATGGCATACTCCCTAAAACTTTCAGTCGGCTTTGTCTTCATATTGGACAAGGAATTACGATCAGGCGCAATATCAATGTTGTACTGAAATTGTTTGACGAAGGCTTGGGCCATGTCATCCCAAACATGCCAGTGAGAGATAGCTTGGTCAATGAATCATTCGGAAGCTACCCCCACAAGGCTTTCCCCAAAGTAAGCCATCAGCAGCTCTTTCTTTCCTCCTGCACCCCTCAGCTGGTTGCAGTACCTTTTCAAGTAGGCGATAGGGTCGCCGTGTCCATCATATTTTTCAAATTTTGGGGTTTTGAACCCTCGTGGCAAATGGATGTGAGGGAACATGCATAGATCACTGAATGAAATACTTTTGTGACCACCTAGTCCCTGTATATTCTTTGTATTCTATTCAAGACTTTTCATTTTCCTAGCCATCTCATCTGGCTCAAACGTCGTGGCAGGCTTTTCATTCTCCACTGGTGACTCGTACTGAGGAGTCTGATTGTATGGCGCTGAGACCCCGAAAGCCATATTTTGAGAATAGTATTGGCCATCATAAGCATGAGATGGTGGCTTATTGCTTGGCCTCATCACAGGAGGTGGTGGAGGGATTGTATATACCGGTTCGCCAGACACGACGAGAGGGGTGTTCCTGACTGGTGCGACTGGAGGTCGCATGTTAGAGGTGCCGGGAGCAGCATGAAGGCTGTAGTTTGGCACATAACCTGGTGGTAGAATGTGATCGCTTGTTGCATAGAGCGGTGTTTGAGTAGCCTGGGGTATGGTGGAAGTTCCCTCTGAAGGACCCTGGGGTGGAGGTCGACCGGAAACCCAAGCTTGATATACATCTGACAGTTGCTGTCTCAACTTTCTTATTTCCTCCGACTCTTGCTCAACTGACTGACCCTGCGGATTGTCACTGACCAACTCGATTTCATCACTGTTATCCATTACCACTGCTCCCTTAGATCTTGTGAAGTAATGATGTGTTGCTAGTTTCACTACAAACCAACCACCTTAAGCTTACTATATAAGAGGCAACAAATGTGTTAGGGTTACGCATTTTACAGATAAGAATCACATGTAGATATGCTATGCTCCTAAAATATCACCATCTCTAATATGCTTTTGGAAGGCTTCATGTTTCATTCCGGCTTATCAGCTCGTTACTTATTGACACCGTTATTTCCTCTTTTCTTTTTTCTTTTTTCGTTTTCTCCTTTCACTCTCCTTATTTTGATCCCTTACTTTAGCGTCATTTGAAAAATATTTGATCGAACCTTTTGTGGGTTGCCTACGTATCATGTCGTCGCATGAATCAGATCATTACGTAGTTCAGGTACATGACCATTTTTTTTATTTTATAAGACAAACATCTTTTGGTTCATTTTCGAATTTTTCTAAACAAAATCTTTTTCATTGATTTTCAATATATATAATTTTTTTTTGATACAAGAGTCAAACAGTAAGAATTACATAAAGATAAACAACACCAGACCTAACTCAAACAGACTTTTTAGGATAAAAGGCAAAACAACAAGACTCAAAACACCAAAAGACTCTTACAGACTCAAAAGCAAAAAAAGAATAATGAAAAAGGACTGATAACTAAAAGAAGACTTTGATCTCTGCAGTAGAATCGACCAGCGTCACTGTAATCAAGGCGCTTGTTCCTGCGGCTGACCCCCAACATTGCGGTATGTCCTCTCCAAGTCTGCAGATATATGATGAGCAACGTTCAATGATACTTCTGCAAACCGCTCGGGCGTCATTCCCTGGCAACTCCTGCATGCTCTTGAGGTATATGTGGCTACCTCGAGGATTTTTCCCTTAATGTATTCTTGAGCCACATGCAACTCTTGATTTTGCTGACCACGGGTCTCAGCTAGATCCAGCGCATCACGCTCGCGGTCCAAGGCCATATCTTTCTGGCGCCGAACATCTAGCGACTCTGCTTCTAACTGATTGATCACCTTTTGGTAGTGGTGTCTTTCTATTACAAACTTCGCGATCTGGCTCTCCTTGCTTGACTCAACTCCCCCTATCTAATCCCTCAGACCTTGGATTAATGGAGCAAAACCTCTATGTTCATGATCACGGACTACCCTGAACTGGGCTTCTCTCTCTTCTTGTTGCTGAGCGGTTGTGACTATGTTCATCTTTCTAATTTAGGATTTGAGTGCTTACTTCTCTCGTGCCCACTGAGCCTTTTCCCGCTCAAAATTAGCCTGTTGATGTCCATGGCTGTCTCCAGAATGCCCTTATCTTCTTGTAAAATGTCAATACGAGTTTGGATTTCTTGTGCGACTTCCCTTCTAGTTTCTCTAACTCTGGCCTCGATCTCCTCCTCCCAATCAACTGCATGCCGTATGGATCTTTCTAGCCTTTGCTCGGGGATAGCCTGGTTGTGAAACCACTCAAGGTATGCGAGGCTTACCTCCCCACGTTCACGATCAGCCACCATCTCGTCCAAATCAGAAAATCGACTACCAAACCAAACAATTTGTGCATAAGACCCCCTTGAAGGTTCCTCTTCCTTGAATTTCCACACGAACGGACGCATGTCCTCAATCGGGGGCCTCTTTTGCTCTCTCCCTAGCTGACGCATGACGCGTAGGGGCGCGTAGGGTTGGAAACCTCTGAAACCCATGAGTATGAAGAACGGGAGATACGTCGACATATGCATGACCCTAGCAGAAGGGAACCAATAATAGTTCCAAGTGATTTGTATCAGCACTCAATGAACCAAGTAATTTCCGCCAGGCCCTCACCCCCCTTGGAAGATTACAACTTGCTGCCCTGTCTGGGTGACATCCAATGTAATTCAGCCAGTTTTCATTGAAATTTATTACTATTGGATGATGATAAAGGTGTTCTATGAACCATATCTGCATCAGAATGTTGCATCCCTCGAAGTAATCTTCACCCTCTTGGCAGCGGGTCAAAGCTCAAAAAATATCTTCCAAAATCATGGGAAGAATGGTATGATCCTCGCTACTTTGCAAATACGAGACTACCGCAACCAATCAAATTCTGATGCGCCCACCACACTCTGGAAAGACCATGATCCCTAGAAATGATATCATGAAAGCAAAGATTCTCAACTCCCTCCAAGCGTCGTAACTCAACTGGTTGACGAATTCTATGCCCGAGAAATTTTCAAACCCTTTCTCGACCCCTAACCTGTCATAGAGATATTCCAATGGAACCCAACCTTCGTTTAGGCAAACCATTGGAATTCGACGGAGGCATAATTTCTTTAAAAAGTTGTTCACACCATCTTTTCTCAGAGCAGCAGGCTTTTTCCCACGAAGGTCTCTCCCCAATCCGGTGAACCCACCTAATACTTCCAATGTGGGCGTCATTTCACAATCTTTGAACATGAAGACATTGTTCGCGGGGTCCCAAAAATCCACTAGAACCTCGATTAAATCTCTGTTAGTCTTAATTCCCATGATGTTTGTGAGGAACTTGAGGTGCTTAAATACTCGATTTCGTTCCAATGTAGCAAAATTAGCCCACCAATTACAGAGACTACTCGGGGTCTTATCTCTGATCAAGAACATAGGAGGTGTCTCGTCCCTTACCCTTTTCTGACTGCTTCTTTGTGGAGAACTCATGGTGATCCTAAGAATAAGATAAAAAGGGTTAGGACTTACCTAAACTATATGCAAATTATGATCATTCATTATTTTATTTTATTTTTTGGCCAATTTAGGACTCGATCTATTTTTTTATTTTATTTTTATTAAAATATATATTTTGAAATTACTGGACACAAAAGTTGAGATGATAAAAGCGGAAAAAATGGCTATTATTACAAAGTCGGCCCTTTGATACTTCCATAGAAGGCATAAAGGATGTCTCGACAAAAACAGCCAAACACAGGAACAAAATGATAAAAATAGACAAAATAATAAATAAAAAACTATTTTTACGAAAATGACCCTTTGCTACTCCGAGAGGGGTTCAAAAGCTGTTTCAGCAAATATTACCAGACAAAACTAGATAAAAATGGCTACTTTTGCGAAAATAGCCTTTCGGTACTTCCGGAAAGGTTTAAAGCTGCTTCGACAAAAATGGCCAAACATAAGGGCAAAATGGTAAAAAGGTGAATAAATATAGGATAAAGTNGTGAAAGGTGTGTCTCGATGTGTTCAATGTGCTAGTTCTTGGTAAATTGGGGATATGTGAAGAATGTGAAGTATATGCTAAATTGCCTAGATTTCAAGTCAAGTTTAAATTGTGATTATTATGCCGAATCATGAGAATTCCTCTCTATGCTTATAACTTGAATTTCTCTTGTGTATGCCCATTATCATAAATTGCAAGTTTGATGTTGAAAGTGAAAGTGATGTGGAATGTGAGTTATAAAATGTGGCCTAGTGCCAAGTATGAGGTGATAATTGTGGCCCTAAGTGCCTATGAATTGATATATGTGAAGTAAAGATTGAAATAAAATTGTGATTGAGGTAACGTCTTGGTAAGACGGCTTAGCCGATCGGGCCGTGATCGGACGCCATGTTATACACACATGGTGTTAATGTATTGATAATTGAAACTGGAAAGTGAGAATGAAATAAGGGTAATGTCTTGGTAAGATGGCTTAGCCGATCGCAGACCGGTCGACAATGCAAGTAAGCCTTCCAAATGATGTATCAAGTAGCACATATGATGGTCTCAAAGAGGATACCTGTCTTATACGGACCCTTCCCCTGTGCCGAGTTTCGCTAAGTCAAATGCACGTGATGCAAATAAAGCGAACCTACTAGGGATATCCGGCATGAGTTTTGTTCTTCTAGGTTTAAATCTTGGTGGAAAAGGTATCTAGACTGGCTTACTCGAACGGACAACTCGAGCCGAGGAGGGTCAGTGTACCGGTAGCATTGCTTTCCGGCTTAACTGGTGGTTCTCCCCGCCTAAAACAGGTGTGACTAAAATCCTTCACCGGATGACAAGCACCTCGGCTATCTCAAAGAAAGCGGGCTATGTCAAGCAAATGCCCAATTTTAATTTTCAAGAAGACTCAGAGGGGGTGCGTGAGAAAACAGTTTATAAGTACAGTTCAACAATATCGAAACAGTAAAAATCGAACAGGTAGCACATTACACAAATAAATCACAATATATACAAAATTAATAAAGCCAAATAAAAATTCAACATGTACAAGCTCGAATTCTGGTTATCCCCAGCGGAGTCGCCAGAGCTGTCACACCCCTTTTCTAACCCCAAAAAGAATATGTGTGTTATGGATTGTTGTGGGTTAAAGATTTTTTCCAATTAAAGTGACAATTTTGAAATAGTGATTATTTTATTTACAAAGTCACCACTTGGAATTGGTTTTCGGTGTTCCAAGTCACCTTTATTTGAATCCCTAGCCAAAGGAAGGTTTGACTCTATTTTTATCGGTCCGCGAAAACAAAGTTCGGGTAAGGAATTCTGTTGACCGAGGAGAAGGTATAAGGCATTCCCCGAGTCCCGTGGTTCTAACAGGATCACTTTATTGACTTAAAAGTTGGCTTGAATTAATCCTGGACAAACTGTGATTTATGAGATTTTCATGTTTTACCTATCCGCTTTTATTTCTTGGTTATTAGACTTATTAAGAAAAAAAATAATTTTTTGGATAAATTATATTATCATAGCCACGTTACGCGAGCGAATGCATGATCGAAATAAAATTTATTAATTTATATCATAACAGTGCTACGCAAACGAATCCGCATTTATGACAAGGATTATTAGTATATTATTACTAAAAAAATAACTACAATTGTTCTTTGAGGAAAAATTAACTTTTTTTTTAAATATATTAAGTGTCACTACCACGCTACGCAAGCGAATCCGCGATTACGACAAAAGATTTATAAATTAGTTAAAACTAATGTATATGATATGAGATTGATGAATTGGCGTATTAAATATTAAGCATCACGCTGCGCAAGCGAGTCCGTGAAGTTAACGCGCACCTACTATTTGCCTAGCGTTTGAATTAATTAATTAAGAGATGATTAAATTATTAAATTGCTATTACTAAGAGAAAGTACCAGTTTTAATTAATCTATTTGAGCAAACATGAATTTTTAATCGATTGGACCAGCTTTGTTATAAAAGTTAGTCTAGTACATTACTAAAACGGAAATGGGCCAACAATAACACAAGTAAAAGTGGGCCAGCAGTGATTTAAAAGGAAAAATGGCTAAATTAACTTTTAGGAGGTATTGGGCCTGCTGGGAAGAAACAACTTTGGCCCATTATTGGGCTTCTGAAATGACTAAAGTTGAAAAAGAAACCAATGGCCATCAGCTGCATATTAGCATAGGTAGCCCACTTAGGCTAAATTACACATCTAGCCCATTTTAATCTAAAACCAAAACCTTCAATTTATTTGCAACCTCAACCACTTGTTTAATGGCTTAACCATTTTTTCTATAAAAAATAAAGGTCTTTACAAAAATGGTCACATGTAGAATCTAAAATTTATCACAATAAACTATGGTCACATGTAGAATTTAAAATTTATCACAATAAACTAAAGCTTTCAGGCATGACTCTTTTGTTCTTTTCTTTAAAGAAATGGCCTAACATAAACTGGCCAGAATTACGCAAGGCAAGGTGCAATAAACAAGCCTTAAACACATTACAACCTTCTTGAAACATCTCATTTTACATGCATTGAAATTATATTAGATAATGAAGTCCAACTACACTTGAATAAACACTATTTGAACATTTAGGGATTCATTTTTATATATGAATCCAAACAAGATATACTTAAATAATCAAGAGAACTATCTAGCCTTCATTTATCTAGATGGATATGCCCCCAGTAGTCAAGATGAGTTCAAATCTTCTTGTTAATATGAAAATATCTGCAACATAAGGTTAAAGGGTTACCTGAGTCGCAGAATAATAAAAGTACAGCAATATGATCAGCAAGAATAGCAGCAAAAACAGCAATAAAGACAGCAGAAACAGCGACGAAATAGCAGTGAATCCGTGTTAAAACAGCCCATAAATCTCACTAACAGCAGTGATTCTTTAGGAGAAGGAACTCAAGAATCAAACTCTAAGACTCTTATATGTTTTTGAAAGATTTTGCACTCTAAGACTCAACCAAAACTCATGGTTTTCAGTTTACTTTTCATGTGTTCAACTGCTGAAATTTTTTATGTTTTTGTGTGATCAAGCAATTCTAAAGATGTATGGAAGTGTGATGGAGTCTCCTTAAAAATGAGGAAAGGACAGCTCTTAAGTAGGCAAAGAAAGCCACTTTTTGGGCAGATTTTAGTTCTCCAAAAATCTGTCCAAAAAGGGACTGGCTTTGTGTGCTAAACACTGTTCAAAGGCTGTCCAAAAGGTGAAAAGACAGCCAGAAAATCTGCTATTGTAGAAGCAAGGAGAAAAAATGTCATTTCAGCCACCCTACTAGTCAAAAGTAAGCTACTAGTACCCTACATCATGATCAAACCCATAAAAATTTCAGATTTTATCAACATTAATACTACCCTAAACTAAAATAAACTCACACAACTAATAATTGATTAACTAAGTAAACGATTTAACTAATACACTAAAGATCCCGTATAATCAGAATAATCTAACAAACAACTAAAATAAATAGAGATAACTAATTAAATAAACCTAACTTGAAACTCTAATTAACATGAAACAACCAAAAAAATCAGAAACTAAAATTAAAATCTGGAACTAACGTATTACAACTAAAAAAAATCAGAAATTAAATAAAGCGATGACGGAATACCTAAAGAGCGTGGTTGAAGCCGTTCGAGCCACGAGGAGACGTCGGAGACGCCAAAAAGTGGCTTCCCAGCGGCCGGAAAATTAGTGGTCGGAGTTTTATCTTGAGATTGCTATCTATAAATAGGCCTTGAGGAGCTCTTTTCGTTGATGTAAGTATTGTAGGGTGGTGGTGGTCGGAACTTCACAATTTCGGGCAAAAAGGTGACGGCTAGTGTTTCTTAGATCTAAAATTCGTGGATTTTGAAGGATTTTGTTTGAAGATATGGAAAGAGGAGGTTGAGAGGAACAAAGGATGATATTTTGGGGTTGTTTGGGCGATGGACGGCGGCGCGCACGGCGGGGCAAAGGCGGTGGCGCAACTAGGGTTTAGGTTTGTCGATTTTTGGTGGAGATTTGGGAAATTTGGGTCATGGATTTGGAATGAGGGGAGTGAGAAGAAAAGATGGTGAGATTTTGGGGTTGTTTGGGGGTGCTCCGCCGGCAGCGTTGGCTTCCGGCCGGCAGAGATGGGCGGCGGGCGGCGAATCTAAGAAGGGAGGAGAGAATGAGAAGAGAGAGGAAGAAGAAAAAGATATGGGAAAAAATGGGGGCAATTTTTGGTCTCTATAGGCTTTAAATACCTAGGTGAGAGGTTGAATTAGGACCTTTGGATCAAAGGGCTATGGATGGATGATGTGACGACCCAAAGGGTCATCACCTGTATTCCTACTCACTCTGTATTTCTGAGGCCGTGAAAACCTCACTTGAGGGTTGCCTCGAATTTGTGTGCGCAGTCCGGGCGCGTAGCCGGAACTTTTAAAGATGAATTTGCGAGAAAGATAATAAAATTTTTGATGTTTTGATTGATTAAGTTTGACTTCGGTCAACGTTTTGGGCAAGCGGACCCGGACTCATGATTTGACAGTCCCGGAGGGTCCGTAGGATAATATGAGACTTGGGGATGTGCCCGGAATCAAATTCCGGGGTCCCGAGTCCGAGGAATGAATTTTTACGTGAAATTGTTTTCTAAAAATAATTAAAGAATTGAAAAGTGTTATTTGTTAGAAGACTGTGCTGTTGGGCTCGTATTTTGGTTCCGACGCCCGGCACAAGTCTTAAATATGAGTTAAGCAATTGCTGTGAAGTTTGGTTAGATTTGGACGTCATTTGACGTGTTTTGAGCTAGCAACAGTAAAATTTGATGTTTTATGGAAATTGGAAAGGAATCATGGGTCTTGAGGCCTAATTCGATATTGTTTTGGCGATTTGATCGCACAGATGAGTCTGTAGGATGTTTTTGGAGTTGGGTGTATGTTGGGTTTGGAGCCCCGAGGGCTCGGGTGAGTTTTGAGTGGGTCCCGGGAGGGTTTTAGACTTAAAAGCATCAGAAATTGCAGGTCCAGGTGTTGCAGGCCCCTAGCGCGGCCGCGATCATTTCTGCGCGGTCCGCGCTGGAAACCGCGCGGCCGCGGTGCATTTCTGCGCGGTCCGCGTGGCTAGGTTAAGAGGGCCAGTGAACTCTAGGTCAACCAGCGCGGCCGCGCACCAAATCAGTGGGGTCCGCGCTGGATAGGTTCAGAGAGTCATTTTCCCTCCTTTCCTCGGCGTGGCCGCGGGGTATTTTTGCGCGGTCCGCGCCAGTCCTTCAGCAAAGTATATAAATCTAAGATTTTCAGTCATTTTGCACTTTTTCAAAACCCAAAACATAAGAGGCGATTTTCCAAACGATTCTTCTCCTTCAAAACGATTGGTAAGTGATTTCTAACTTATTTTCCTTGCTTCTTAACATCTTTAAACATAATTTCAACTTCAAAACAAAAATTTTAATGGGGGAATTTGGGAATTTAGGGTAGAACTAGGGTTTCAAAAGTTGGGGGTTTTGGACCTCAATTTGAGGTCCGATTCCAAAATAACTTATATATCTGAGTTCATGGGGGATGGGTAGTCGGGTTTTGGTTCGAACCTCGGGTTTTGACCACGTGGGCCCGGGGGCGTTTTGGGAAATTTTGAGTAAAACTTTGGGAAATTTACTTTTCATGCATTCAAATTTATTAGATTAGCATTTGTTGATACACTCAAGTATTTGTGACTAGATTCGAGCGGTTTGGTGGTGAATTCGAAGGGTAAAGCGATACTAGAGGCTTGAGTTGAGTTGGAGCATCCGAGGTAAGTGTTTGATCTAACTTTGGTTTGAGGGAATAGGTTTAGAGTATTATTTGCTAATTGCTAAATGTTGAGTACGGTGTATAGGCATGGTGACGAGTATCTATACATCGGTGTCTAGCATGACCGTGAGTCCTTACTTGTGCTTATTCGAGATTCTCTAGTGACTCTTCCTTGTTTAATTGATGGATTCGATATAATGTGAACAATACGAAGAGGAAAAAAAATATGAATTGTAAACTCCTTGGAGTGTTGGCTCGAAATATGACACGATTAAGACGTAAGAAATGAACGAAAGAGGAAGAGTTGTAATTACTCCCTTGCCGGGACGTGTAAGTTAATGTTGTTGCTCCCTTGTCGGGAGTTAACTGTTTATTTGATTCTCCCTTGCCGGGATGGTTGAATTGATGCTTGTTCCCTTGCCGGGAAATCCTTATATATTATGAAATGGGATCGTGTGGCACGCCGACCACTTATATATTATGAAATGGGATCGTGTGGCACGCCGACCACTTATATATTATGAAATGGGATCGTGTGGCACGCCGACCACTTATATATTATGAAATGGGATCGTGTGGCATGCCGACCACTTATATATTATGAAATGGGATCGTGTGGCACGCCGACCACCTAGATATATATATATTATGAAATGGGATCGTGTGGCACGCCGACCACTTATATAGATTATGAGATCGGATGTGGTTTCGTGTTTACTTCTGATAAATTGTGTTCATCTGTATTTCCCCTAAGCATGTCCCCTCCCTGCCTTAGCTGGTATTTTCTGTTGTTATTTCATTGTACTTGTTTATACATATACACCTGCACAGGTTGTTTTTGGTAGGTCCTGTCTAGCCTCGTCACTACTTCGCCGGGGTTAGGCCAGGCACTTACCAGCACATGGGGTCGGTTGTGCTGATGCTACACTCTGTGCATTTTTGCACAGGTCCAGGTATTGAGCAGCAGCAGCAGCATTAGCACGGGGGCGAACCTTCAGTCCAGAGAGACCCGAGGTAGCTTGCAGGCGTCCGCAGGCCCGGCGTCTCCCTTCTATCTTTACATTCGGCTGTCATCTCATTGTACCCGAGATAAACAGATTTTGTTTCTTTCATACTTTGTATGTAGTACTCCTTAGATGTTCGTGAGTATGTGACTCCAGTCCCGGGGTAGAGATATATGTGTTGGAACTTCTGTATTATTGATCACCTATCTACATCTTAGTCTTCCGCTTATGATTTTAATTTCGTCGCCTTTATTTAATGCTGTTAATTGTTTAAAAGGAACAGGTGTTTAATGAAATTGCTAATTAAGTTGGCTTGCCTAGCTCTCATTAGTAGGCGCCATCACGACTCCCGAGGGTGAAAAATTCGGGCCGTGACAGATGAGATTTAATCTCTGTCACTTAACCAAAACGACGTAGTTTCAAGACAAAACTACATCGTTTTGAGCTCTTTCTTGGCCAACCACCTAATGGACCGGGTATGGCCGAATTGGGCTCAAACTTTGGGCCAATTTTGGCAAAATTTTAATTAAAATACACTAGTCTAAACCCTTTTTCCTCCATATCAAATTATTTAACATAATCTAATTTAAGAGCCTAAAAATATAAGAACTCTAAAAATTATAATGTAAAGAAAAAGTCAAGAGCAAAAATTAGGCATTTACACATGTAAGCTGAAAAGCTATATCAAAACTAAGGATACTTTCAATATAACAATAGAACCTACTAATGCTGCAAATACCAATTGCAAACGCTAACCCACTCTCAAAATAAACAATGTGAAGGCCAAACAAAAGGAAGAAAATGAAGGACCATCCTACTGTAACACAAAGATGGGGACAACCAATATATTTTCCAGGAGGTACAAGCCTGATTTTGATGTTGTGCAGGACCATCTCCTGCATTAATAATTGGAATAATGAAAGAGACTGCTTCGCTTAGCAACACCATAAGCGTCTGAAGAGAATAATATCAGAATAGGCTTCTACCCATTCTAATGATATATGCAAAACAAATTATAATAGCCCAAAGTCTAAAATAAACAAACCAAAAAAATGAGATAACAAAGATGAACCTCAAAGTGTCTGTTCTTTTTCTGAAATATTAGAAATGTTCGAAAATTGCTCCCACCAAATTAAATAATTCCGTTCTCAATTTCTTTTTTTTTTCCATGATTCCTTTATCAATGCAAAATGAGAGAAGCAAATCCAGAATTTTTCTTGGATGCTGGAAGCGGATGTAATTCCACAATCTAAAGAGTAGCTAAGAAAAGTTAATTCATGAATTTCAAGGATCATTGTCACTATAAACCAAAGATATAAAAAAAATAAAAAATAGAGGGTATTAGTATTAGGTACAGGAAAAATTACCCCCGAAGCACATTGATATCTATGTGTGCTCGAGCTAGAGATATATGGGCTTTATCGAAAATCAGACTTATAGCCCATTTGGCCAAGCTTTTTTTTGGGCCAAAAGTGTTTTTTTTATGTTGACCAAAAATTAAAGTGTTTGGCCAAGCTTTTGGAAGAAAAAAAAGTGTTTTGAAGAGAAGCAGAAGCAGTTTTGGAGAAGCAGAAAAAAGTAGCTTCTCTCCAAAAGCACTTTTCGGAGAAGCACTTTTGAGAAAAATACACTTAGAACCAGTTTTCAAAAGCTTGGCCAAACACTAATTACTGCCAAACACAAACTATTTCTCACCAAAAACACTTTTTTAAAAAGTACTTTTGAGAAAAGCACTTCTCAAAATAAGCTAATTTTAGAAGCTTGGCCAAACGGGCTATTAGAGTTGCTGATTAATAGCATGTTTGGCCAAGATTCTTTTTGGCCAAAAGTGCTTTTTTTTCTTGCCAAAAGCACTTTTGGCCAAAAATTGAGGTGTTTGGCCAAGCTTTTGGAAGGAAAAAAAAGTGCTTTTGAGGAGAAGCAGAAGCAGTTTTGGAGAAGCAGAAAAAGTAGCTTCTCTCCAGAAGCACTTTTCTGAGAAGCACTTTTGAGAAAAATACACTTAGAAGGAGTTTTCAAAAGCTTGGCCAAACACTANAGAAGCAGTTTTTTAAAGCTTGGCCAAACACTAATTGCTGCTCAGAAGTGCTTTTCAAACTAATTAGCCAAACACAAACTGCTTCTCACCAAAAGTACTTTTGAAAAAAAGCACTTCTCAAAATAAGCTGATTTTTGCAGCTTGGCCAAACGGGCTATAAGAAGGTGCCGAAACAATGCAGCGCCAATCGAATTAAATATGTTTATAGCCTGTTTGGCCAAGCATTTTTTTTGGGCCAAAAGTGCTTTTTTTGGCCAAAAGTATTTTTGGCAAAAGATTAAGGTGTTTGGCCAAGCTTTTGAAAGGAAAAAAAGTGCTTTTGAGGAGAAGCAGAAGCAGCTTTGGAGAAGCAGAAAAAGTAGCTTCTCTCCAGAAGCACTTTTCTGAGAAGCACTTTTGAGAAAAATACACTTAGAAGGAGTTTTCAAAAGCTTGGCCAAACACTAATTACTGCTCAAAAGTGCTTCTCTGATTAATTAGCCAAATACAAACTACTTCTCACCCAAAGTACTTTTTTTACTTTTGAGAAAAGCACTTCTCAAAATAAGCTGATTTTAGAAGCTTGGCCAAACGGGCTTTTTTGTTTCATTCCCTGCTTTTGGTGTCTTGGAATTGAAGCGGTGAACTTTTTTGTTTGAAATGTTTCGAAGAATTTTAAAAACGTCTTTTCGTGTAACTGAACTGTAGACAATAAATTTGCGTCGAGAAAATAAAATCAAGACTGAAAAATATTGCAACAATCGTAGTATTTTATTTCGAATATTTTAGTGTTACAATCTCTATGAATTCTCTGATTCTTCTTTCCAATAGTAAATAAATTCAATGGGCTTTGAGCTTGATCTTGAATCTATGTTTGTTGCCACGAACGATGATCTTGAATTCAACTGGCACGAACTTTGATTTGAACTCGTTGAGCTTGAACTTGATTTGTTCTTCGTTCTTGAGCTTGAACTTGATTTGTTCTTCGTTCTTGAGCTTGAGCTTGATTTGTTGAACTTGAACTTGATTGCTTGAAGCTTGAAACTTGTAGAGAAATTTGCGGTGTTTGATTCACGAGCTCTCTCTTTCTTCTTGTTATAACTTCTGGTGTCCTTTCTGAGTTATGAAGACCCCTATTTATAGTTGTGGAAGGGAGGAGTTGTGATAGGAACAAACTCTTTCCGACCAATCAAATTGAAGTGTGATATGCTCGCATTTGATTGGCCAGAACATGTCACTTGCACACGTGGCGCGATTTCATTGGCCTTTAGTGTGACTGGGCATGCCTTGTCATTTTGACACGTGGCATGGTCCTATTGGCTCTTCCGCTTGACTTAGCGTGCCACGTCATTTGACACGTGGCACCAAACTGGGCCTCTAGGAAGATGACATCTTGGGCTTAATGAAGTGAGCCCATCACTTTAGCCCAATTAAATGGGCTAGCCCAATGGATTAAGACTTATTTATTTAATCCATATATAATGGACTTATATAATTAATCCAATTATATTAGCCCATAATATTTATTTGGACAAATATATATTGAATTATAAAATATACTCCAAATTATTTTATGGATCTAATTTTAATAAAATTTATATGCCTACAAATGCCCCTACTTCAAAACTTGTTAGATTGTAAACTCATTATATTTCAAAAACAAGGCTTGAAGTACATATGTTGAACGATAGTATGACATGAAAATTCGTCCCATGAACACCAAATTGTTTGATCTTGGCCCACTTAGATTAAGATGAGATCCCCAAAGCAATATATCATCAATGACTTCCATTTGTGCTTACTTAGGATGGACAAGAAAGAAACTTTATCGTTTCATCCAAGTAGTTCATTTCAGGTAAGCCAATTGGAATATTTTCCTTGCTTTCTTCCTTGGCTTTTGTTTAATCTTGACTTATCTTATGCAAAAGAGTACTTTTTCCTTACCAGTCAACCCATGATCCAATTCACCCCCAAATACCACGTAGAATAATCTTGCAGTTACGTGGAGTTAGGATGGAAGGGTATAGTTACTTAAATGATCGCAACATGACGGAACAAAAGTTATTCATTAGTTTCTAATAGCTGAGCTCGGTTAACCTTCTACCATGCGTGCATGACTCATACTTTGGTCCCTTCAGTCTTATACTCCTATTCCAATTAGAATAAATTGTCACCGCCTCAACAGTTAGAGTTCTTTTAGGCGAATGATTCCTACAATATGAATCTCTTTTTGGAGTTTGATTACGGCCATCCCACATCGAGAATAAATCTTCACTTCCATATTTTATAAACCTATATAAGTTCATGTGCTCATAATTGTTGAACATCAATTCGCAGTATTCGTAAGCCACTTGAGTCTACTTTTGACGATTGGAAGCATTGACGCGAAGGTAATTTCTTCTTCTTTTCTTGTGCTTTCTTATTTGTTTTACTTTGTTGTCTCTTTTTTTTCCTTTTAGTAGTAACTTCGTCAAACTACAAAGTCCTTTAAAAGTTCGAGATGAAGGCCTTTAAAAGTTCGTGATGAAGATCTTTAAAATTTGCATTGAAGACCTTTAAAAGTTCGCGCAGTGATCCTTAAAAGTTCGTGATGAAGATCTTTAAAATTTGCGGTGAAGACCTTTAAAAGTTCGCGCAATGATCCTTAAAAGCTCGTGATCAAGACCTTTAAAAGTTCGCGGTGAAGACCTTTAAAAGTTCGCGCAATGATCCTTAAAAGCTCGTGGTCAAGACCTTTAAAAGTTCGCGGTGAAGACCTTTAAAAGATCGCGGTGGAGACCTTTAAAAGTTCGTGGTGAAGACCTTTAAAAGTTTGCGGTGGAGACCTTTAAAAGCTCGTAGTGAAGATCTTTAAAAGTTCGCGACGAATACCTTTAAAATTTGCGGGGAAGACCCATAAAAGTTCGTGCGAAGATCGTTAAAAGCTCGTGGTCAAGACCTTTAAATGTTCGCGCAATGATCCTTAAAAGCTCGTGGTCAAGACCTTTAAAAGTTCGCAGTGAAGATCTTTAAAAGTTCGCAACGAATACCTTTAAAATTTGCGGGAAAGACCCATAAAAGTTCGTGCGAAGATCCTCAAAATTTCGCGACCAAGACCTTTAAAAGTTCACGGTGAAGACCTTTAAAAGCTCGTAGTGGAGACCTTTAAAAGCTCGCAGTGAAGATCTTTAAAACTCGGATGCCTTTAAAAGTTCAAGACGAACACTTTTCGGATGCCTTTAAAAGTTCAAGACGAACACCTTTCGGATGCCTTTAAAAGTTCGAGACGAACACCTTTAAAAGTTCGCAATGAAAACCGTTAAAAAATCGGATGCCTTTAAAAGTTCAAGACGACCACCTTTCGGATGCCTTTAAAAGTTCGAGACGAACACCTTTCGGATGCCTTTAAAAGTTCGAGACGAACACCTTTAAAAGTTCGCAACGAAAACCGTTAAAAAAAACCTCGGATGCCTTTAAAAGTTCGAGACGAACACCTTTAAAAGTTCGCAACGAAAACCGTTAAAACTCGGATGCATTTAAAAGTTCGAGACGAACACCATTAAAAGTTCGCAACAAAAACCGTTAAAAGAAGTCCGACACAGACATCCCCTCTTTTTCTTCTTTTTTTTTTCTCTTTTTTTTAAGGCAGAGGGAGGACTTGGAGACCAACAAACTTGAAGGTTTGGCGAACCTAAAGGCACAAAGAATCCTTGGACTTCAATGCAAATATTTGACATCCTCCTAAAATCGGCCCATTGAATATATCACTTCACTATGGAGAGTTGCCCCCTTTAAATCAAATGAGATCAAAGTTCAACAGGAGGATAGCATTTCAGCTTGATCTTACATTCCTGCTTTCATACTTCATTCGAGCAACAATTGGGGCAATATGTATCTTTTGAACTTATGCGACTGAACTTAGAATGAAACTCTAAGCTGCCTACGTACCTCGGTGAAGAGGATCAAGTCATACCGTAGTTCAGACTAGGTAGATTTTTTTTTTACGTCCTAACTTTTGCCTAGGCCGCCTCTTTCGAAGTTTTCAACCTAGCAGACTCTTTTTTTTTGCAGGGGTCGTACACAGTTTAGACTCATGCGGGCTAGGAGTGTAGCAACATGCAGTTTAGGCTCGTGCGTCAAGGAGCGTCATGACTTGCAGTTTAGGCTCGTGCGTCGAGGAGCATCATGACTTGCAGTTTAGGCTCGTACGTCGAGGAGCATCATGACTTTCAACTTCATGGATAATACTTCTTCAAAAACTTGCCATTGATAGGGCCGATTCTCATACCATCTGCATCAACCAGCTTGTAAGCCCCACTTGAATAAGCTTCTTGTACGACATATGGCCCATCCCATTTTGAAGTGAACTTCCCTACATGTTTATGGGAAGTAATTATGGGTCTTCGTACGGCAAGGACTTGATCTCCTACTTGAAAGGATCTCGGACGAACTCTTTTATTGAAGGCGCGAGACAATCGAGCTTGATAACATTCAAGACTCTGTTGAGCTTCCAATCTCTTTTCATCAAGAGCTTCCAACTCTGCTAATCGAAGTCGAGCATTTTCTTCATCAGTGATCC
>NW_017673150.1:18853-28041 GCF_001879085.1 Nicotiana attenuata
CAACTACCGTCTTCTCGACTTCACCCTCGTAGTATTTTAAACATTGATGGTAGGTAGATGGAACTACTTTATTCTCATGTATCCAAGGCCTCCCAAGCAAAACATTGTATGAAGTCTTCGCGTCGATCACATGCAGCCATGCACTTCATTGCATATCTTCAATAGTGATTCCCAGCCTGATCGCGCCTATGGCTCTTTGCCCCCCTTGGTTGAATCCTTGGATCATCACACGACTTTCTGAGAGTTCGTTCATGGGAATACCAAGTTCTTTCACAGTGTGGATTGGCAAAATGTTCACTGAGGATCCTCCATCAACCAAAATCCAATTTACCCTTTCATCGCGCATATAGCCAACCGGGTACAATGAGCGGTTATGAGGAGTGTCACCTAGCAAAAGATCGTATTTGTGAACGTGACCTTTTCCTCACAAGCATTAACTTCTTGAGGAGTGGACTCGATGGGCTTTTCCAAAGATGGTGCCAACGGTAGGTCATCACTCTTTTCTTCCCCTTTGTCAGCATGGCAACAAGAGGCATCAATTCCCTCATGGGAAATCTTCGTGCGGAACCAACTTGGTAAAAACTCCTCCAAGGTCACTAGATTTCGTGGCTTTTGAGGGCGGTGCATCTCCACTTTTGCTTTCTTCAAATGCCTAACTGGATTCCTTTTTATGGGTCTTTTTACCATCATCTTCCTTGTTGGTTGTTCTACTGATTCTTTTCGTGGGCTCCTTTTGTGGCGCCTACGACGAGTCACCAACGTCCAACCTTCATCATCATCAGTTTTATCGTCTTCGACTTTGTTGTTCTCCAGCAATTCTTCATTTTTGATTCCTTTTAAACTGCATAACTCATCTAGATTGAATGAGCCAAAGGTGATAGAGACTTGGTTTGCGCTTTCTTTCTCATCTTCAAGCACAATCTTCTTTTCGCGAGCCAAGTCCATGACTTCATCCTTGAAGACAAAGCACTTCTCCAGAGGGTGGCTTACTAGTCGGTGATATTTGCAGTAATTTGGGTCATTTGTTTTCCCAGCTTTATTTGGTCGCTTCATCTCCGGAAGCTCGATGAGATTTAACTCGAGGAGTTCTTCGAAAATGGCTGGCACATCAGAATCCAGGAATGGGTACTCTTTCTCCTGCATCTCTTTTAGAGTCAACTTTCCACTTAGCTTGTCTTGAAAAGAAGTGGATTTCATACTCTGCTTCTTGCTCACCTTCGTCGTGAACTTCATAGGTGACGTATTGACATTCATAGCTTCTTTGCTTTCAGACTTGGGTACGAACTTTCCCCACTTCCTGACTCTTGCTTGTCATTCGCTTTGCGAGGTTCATAGATGGGTAGCCTTTCATTTCCAGCGGAGGCCATGCTCAATTCCATGTCATGGGCACGAGTTGCAAGTTCTTCAAATGTGCTAGGCTTGATACCTTGCAAGATGTAGCGCAATCCCCAATGCATGCCTTGGATGCACATCTCTATGCCTGAAGCTTCACTAAGCCTGCCTTTGCAGTTGAGGCTTGCATTCCTCCAACGATTGATAAAGTCGATAACTGGTTCCCCCTTTCGTTGACGAGTATTTGTAAGCTCTACCATACTCACTGTGCGTCTTGTGCTATAAAAGCGATTGAGGAATTCTTGCTCTAGTTGATCCCAGCTGTCGATAGATCCAGCCTCGAGGTCCGTGTACCAGTCAAAAGCATTTCCTTTTAGCGAGCGGACAAATTGCTTGATGAGGTAATCTCCATAAGTCCCAGCATTGTTGCACGTCTCCACGAAGTGAGCCACATGTTGCTTTGGGTTACCTTTACCATCAAACTGTTGAAACTTTGGAGGTTGATAGCCAGAAGGCATCTTCAACATATCGACCCTTGAAGTGTACGGCTTTGCATACGTAAGGGAGGATTTGGCAGCAACTTTATATTTGTTCTTAATGGTTCCTTCAATGAACTCCTTCAGTTGATCGATTGGAATCATTCCTTCAGATGAAACAGGGATAGCCTTAGTGGATGCTGCTTGTCTTGGAGGAGAGTCACTCTCTAGAACTTCTGGGAGCTTGCCGGGTGCGTGGGTGGATTCTTCTTCCATCAAGATTCCCACCCTGTCTGTTAGCTTATCAATTCTAGCCTCTTGATTTTGCATGCATTTGGTCAAGCCAGCGATTGCTTCCGTCAAGTTTGCCAACTGCTCCTCTACGGATGAAGTATTTGTCACCATAGCTTGCATGATTGTCGTGGACGACGGAGAGTAGCATGGATTTTCACACAGATTGATCCTTGATCGGCTCACGCTATGTGGTGTAAGTGGGGAGGATCCATCACTTGAAGCATCATCATCTTCCTTCATAGCAGAGTGCTTGGATCCGGAGAGGTCAAGCAGAGCAAGAGTTTTCTTGATCTTTTCAGCAACATCGTTTCCTCCTTCAGATGCGTTTGTGGAAGATCTTGCTCCTTTTGAGGATGAAGATCCGAAAACAGGGGTTGACGCGGACGACACTTGGGGTGCTTGTTGTCCTAAAGAGCTTGCTTTGCTCCTCGTAACTGGTCCGAAGCTTCCAAAGGTAACATCGAGGATGCTTTCCACATCAGCATAGAACCTGGAGTTAGCAGCTTTGGTGGAAGTTGAAACGGAGTTGATTTTCTTTGAAACCATTTCAATGTTCTTGAACTTTGGTGATTGAAAAGTTGAGATGAGAGGTAGAGATTGTCCCACTGGGCGTGCCAGAATTTGTAGACAATAAATTTACATCGAGAAAATAAAATCAAGACTGAAAAATATTGCAACAATCGTAGTATTTTATTTCGAATATTTGAGTGTTATAATCTCTATGAATCCTCTGATTCTTCTTTCCAATAGTAAATAAATTCAATGGGCTTTGAGCTTGATCTTGAATCTATGTTTGTTGCCACGAACGATGATCTTGAATTCAACTGGCACGAACTTTGATTTGAACTCGTTGAGCTTGAACTTGATTTGTTCTTCGTTCTTGAGCTTGAACTTGATTTGTTCTTCGTTCTTGAGCTTGAACTTGATTTGTTGAACTTGAACTTGATTGCTTGAAGCTTGAAACTTGTAGAGAAATTTGCGGTGTTTGATCCACGAGCTCTCTCTTTCTTCTTGTTATAACTTCTGGTGTCCTTTCTGAGTTATGAAGACCCCTATTTATAGTTGTGGAAGAGAGGAGTTGTGATAAGAACAAACTCTTTCCGACCAATCAAATTGAAGTGTGACATGCTCGCATTTGATTGGCCAGAACATGTCAATTGCACACGTGGCGCGATTTCATTGGCCTTTAGTGTGACTGGGCATGCCTTGTCATTTTGACACGTGGCATGGTCCTATTGGCTCTTCCGCTTGACTTGGCGCGCCACGTCATTTGACACGTGGCACCAAACTGGGCCTCTAGGAAGATGACATCTTGGGCTTAATGAAGTGGGCTCATCACTTTAGCCCAATTAAATGGGCTAGCCCAATGGATTAAGACTTATTTATTTAATCCATATATAATGGACTTATATAATTAATCCAATTATATTAGCCCATAATATTTATTTGGACCAATATATATTGAATCATAAAATATACTCCAAATTATTTTATGGATCTAATTTTAATAAAATTTATATGCCTACATGAACCCTAAATAAGACTTAAAGCAAGGAGAAAAGCTAAAAAAATTCAAAATTAGACAAATGTATTTCCTGTTCAATGAGATATGCTACGTAAGCTGTTAAAAGCCCTGCTTTATAATTATATATATAGATTATTGTGTATTTGTCTCATTTATGTGAGGGCATTCCGGATATGATATATGGTCCAAAATAAGTCTGATCCTTAATTGAGAAGTTTAAAGTTAAATTATTTTTAAATATAAAATATATATTATTTTGAGATAAATTAAGAAGAGAAAAATATCATATAAATTGGGGAAAAAATATACTTAATTGCTGATTGTACAGTTTTTAACCACGATACATACATAAACAAATACATGCCTTAAAAACAAAGGACAATCTATTCCCTCTTTTTTTATTTTTTTTTTTAATATTCCTCATGTTTCCCGTCCAATAGTGGGAAGGCAAAAAAATCAATGATATTTTCGTGAAATCATAAGCAGACAAGAACATAACTCCCGAGGTTTGGAGAACATCACCATGTGATCTGCATCATGAATAAACTCAACATCATCCGGTGGATTATTCTTGATCAACCACCTTTGTAGTTGTTCTTCCTTAAGCACGTTATCCTTGTCGCATACAACGTAAACACGACGAACCGAACCATATTTCTCATTTGTGAATGTGGAGTCCTTCAGTAAGCTTGACTCGTCAAACAATGGTACTGGTCTCACCAAATAAGTTGCAAGAGTAAGATCCTGTTTCAATTGCATCATCAATAGTGTCGTAGCCAAAACAAAAAAAGGTTAACTTCACTATAACAGTAAAGTCAGAGAATTATTTTACTTACTGTCACAGTAAAATTACAAAATTATTTTATGTCACATTAAAGTAGATGAACATGGTGTGATGTGTTCAGAAAATAAATACAATGATCAAAATATCAATTTTCTGGCTCAAAAACAATGTCAACAAGTCAACTATTTGGCAATACAACTGCAGACACAAAAAAGCCCACCAAGAAAAAACAGTTACTCAAAATCAGAATTTGACATTTCGGTCATTTGTATTTTCTGAAAAGTTCACATATAGTGCACTTATTTAATGTGATAAAAAAAGTCACGACTAAAATTTAGTCTAATACGACAAAAAATAGTTTTCATTATTGTTATAGTGGGTATTGGGCAACATTTGATGATCATATGTAAAATTGAAACTAAAATTGTGAAAATTAGGAAAAATCAGTCCATAATTGATACATGCTCACCTCAGCAGGGGACAGTTGATAAAAGTTGGTTGCTAAAACTTTAGGGCCAAGGAGGAGTGAGGTTGGACCTTTCTCCTGTCCGTTGCTGTATACAAATTCAGTATCCATATGTGATTCCACTTGTTGATTATACTGGCAATTTGAAAAACACAAATAATGCTTAATTATAACTTAGTATCAGCAAGATAATAGTAGTACATACTACCCACAAGTAATGCAGAAATACAAGGACTCGGTTCGGACCAATTGAACAAGAATATAACTCATACATCGTGATAGTGTAAAAGATTATTACACTATTACGTATAATTAGAAGTGTCAAATGGGTGGGTTGCTAATTTTGGGCGGGTTAAAATGGACTAAGTTAATAAATGAGCGGTCAATTGACTCGCCCAATAGTAACTTGGGCTGAGAAATGTTGGGTCAAGTTGGGCTAAAATTTGGGTCATAGCCCAACCCGCTAACTCTTACCAAACTTTAATTATGTGTATTGTTTTCTTATGAATTGTTTAATTATCAAGTAAGACTTTTTTTTCTATTGTTATGGTCATATATAACATATCAAATAAAAAAAAGGGGGAAGTGCACGGTTAGCCACTAATAACACATGTATTTACTTTTAAGCCACTGTTTAAAATGTCTTTAGTTTTTAGCCACTGCTTTAATAAATTTTACCTGCCCGGACGAAAACACCCTTCTGCTCATAAAAGTTCAGGACCAAGTGTCCTTCACTTTTGAACTTTCAACTCTAAGTTCAGGACTTCAGGACTACATGTCCTTAACTTTTGAACTTGCAACTCTAAGTTCAGGACTTCAGGACTACATGTCCTTAACTTTTGAGCTTGGAACTCGAAGTTCAGGACCACCTGTCCTTAAGTTATGTGCTTCTAACTCTAAGTTAAGGACTACTTGTCCTTAACTTTTGAACTTGTAAGTCTAAGTTCAGGACCTATTGTCCTTAACTTTTGAGTTTGTTAGTCTAAGTTCATGACCAAGTGTCCTTAATTTTTGAACTTGTAATTCTAAGTTCAGGACCAAGCGTCCTTAACTTTTGAACTTGGAACTCGAAGTTCAGGACCAAGTGTCCTTAACTTTTGAACTTGTAACTGTAAGTTCAGGATCCATAACGTTTCTAGTTTATTTCTTTCTTTAAATATTTCTTTTGTATCCACGCTTTAATACTGCCAAACATTCATTGGCAAAACACAACTACAATTGTCGCTACAGTTTCAACTTACAGGATCAAGTAATAAAAAGTTTCACCATTTGAACAGTGAAAGGAACACAGAAAACCGTAACTACCCTTGGCAGTAGTGAATGGAATATATGCACCGTCAACCACCGATAGTAAAAGGATTAAAATTTCTCCTTGTGTCTAATTAAAGGTTAAATTGGAAAAGTCAAAATATCACAGGGGTCAAAATCAGAATAAGACAATAACACAGGGATAAAAAATGCTATTTTCCCATTTCTAAAGCATTGCGATAGCAACTGTCTAGGCATGAAGGTTCGAACCTTATGTCAGACGGCGGCACCGTTCTACTCCCTAACATGAAAGAGATAGAAGAAAGGGTAACACAATCTTTTCATATTAATTTTAATAGACTAGTGGTTATTATTGCTAAGCATTGAAAGTGCTGGATAAAAAGTAAATACCGCTTTAAAAAGTGGCTACCCCACACAACTTTTACTAAAAAAAAAGTTATTTTAAATATATTTTAGATAAGTTACTTGTAAGGCCCCGGAAAATTTTGCTAAGTAATTTAGGATTCCGGGGTTCCAGGTAGGCTAATTATAATATTTTATGTGCTATAAATATGATGTAAATGAATTGGATATAGTAAATAAGTGTATAAGTCTTATAATAAGTAATGTGGGGTCCAAGGAGAAGCCTAAGGCCTCATTTGTTTTTTTTAAGATTAAGACGTCTGAATCTGAATACACATCTAAATATCAAGATGTGCATTAAGATTAAGACATCTGAATCTGAATATATTAAGATGTGTATTAAGATCTGAATAGGAATAATTAAGACTGTTTGATTTTTAACATCTGAATGTACAAAAAATATATCTTTATTTGAAAATTAATAAACATAAAATTCAATGAAATACTAACTAATCTAATATTCTATCAATAAAATATATAGTTTTTTAAAATATGATAGTTGTTGGTGATGATGGCTAACAGGTGAATGTCGACTAGAGGCGGTGGTTGGTGGTAGTTTTGGTTGATGATGGTGGTTCTTGCTAGTAGCTAGTAGTGATTGCTACTGGTGGCGATTATGATTGAGGATGGTGGTGGTGGGTGGTGATAGTTAATAATAGCGGGTGGTGGTAATAGTTGTAATTGAGGAAGGTGGTAGGTTATAAGATGGACAACACCAGCTGTGGTTGTTGATGGTGATGGGGTGGTCAATTGTGGCAGTTGAGGTGGATGAGTGTTGATTGTGGGTGAGAATGATGGTGGTCTGAGTGGTGGGGATAGTGGGTGGTGATGGTTGGTAGTGGTGGCGGCTATGATTGAGGATGATGGTGGCGTGGTGGTGGTGGTGGTTGAGTATGGTGGTGGTAGTGGTGGTGGTGGTGGTGGTGTTGAGTATGTGGTGGTGGTGGCATGGTGGTAGTTGATAATGGTAGGCGGTGACGGCAGTTAATAATGAATATGTGATATCATCTTAATGAAATTAAGTCTCTGTTATAGATCTTAATCATACATACCTATTCAAACCTATTAAGTGGTTGTGAAGTAAAAAAAACAAACAGACTTAATGATTAAGATCTGGATAATTAAGATTTAGACTTTAAAAAAAAACGCGCTTAATGTCTGAGATCTGAATGATTAAGATTCAGACCTCCATTAAGTGCAAACAAATGAGGCCTAAGTCTAAGTCAAATTGGAAATTTCATAATAGGCTAAAATTCCAAATGAGTTTGCACTAGTCCACACTTTGAACGAGCATATCTAAATATATATAAGGTTTTATGTGACTAAAAACCTGTCAGATTAAAGGTCTTCGAGTCTAGTTTCTAATGCTTCAAACCATTCGTCATTTGGACATTTCTACACAAAGTTATAATCAAATTACCAAAGGCTAGATTTGCGACCAGTTTTGCAATTGCAAAACGACTATGCGGACCGCATATGCATCGCATAATGAAGCAGAGTCGGGCAAAACATTATGCTGTCGCATGTTGATTATGCTGTAGCATAATCGATTATGCTGTCGATTATGCTATCGCATAATGATTATGCTGCAAGAATGCTGCCCACATTTCGATTATGCTATAGCATAATTGCACCACATAATTGACTTCGGGGGCCATTTTTGAAAATTTTCATATACGAACCCACTTTGATAAATATGCTTTGGGGCTTCATTTGGGACTATTTTACACTAAATCTAGAGAGAGGTGAGAGCATTTTAGAGAGAGAAAGAGGGAACCTAGCCTCCTAATCATCAATTTTGCACAAACCCTCAAAAATCAAGCATGCTAATCTCTAACTAACTATCTTTCGGGTAAGTCCTACTTCTAATATTTCATATATGAGATTATGAGTTCAAAAATATATTGTGGGGTTAGAAATAGGCCATGCATGTGACACTAAGCTATAGTATGTGGGATCAATGAACTATTTTGGGTAGTTCTTGATGAAATTAGACGAGGGAAGAAGGAATATTTATAGTAGAACCTTGTAGTCTATTTCACATGATTAGGTGCTTGATGAAATTCCTAAGAGAGTTACACCATGGGAAATCTTTCTAAATTATTAATTGATTTTTGCTTTCTCCTTATAGATTATTACTGCTAGAGATGTTGGTGCATTGTAGTAACTTAGGGAAAGCTCAACCAGGTATGTTGGCTAAACTTTATCTCTCGAAATAAAATTACGTAATGTTTTCTGTAAGTTTAAGTATAATCGGCTCAAAATTTCTAATTCCCACCCTCCGGGTCATCCCGGATGAACTCGTAAAGCTTGATAATTCTGAATGAGCCTTATATCAAAATATAGAGGTTTAATGTATGGATTCATTATTGAAATGATATGACTCTGAGTCGTAATTTAAATGAAGACTAGCTTACCCATTTGGGTGAGGAAAGCCCGATGAATTTTTTACTCCTAGATGCCCATATGTGTACTAAATGCCTTGATTGAGTGTGTTTAGCCGATGATAGACTATAAAGATACTTGGAAATGAATTAAAAGAACTTGGGGATATGGAGTGTGGGTAATATATATATATATATATATATATATATACGTATGATTGTGCCTAAGGAGAATATACATATATGAAATGTAGAG
>NW_017673150.1:28061-63057 GCF_001879085.1 Nicotiana attenuata
TAAACTTTTCCCGAACCCTACCGGGGTTCAACCCCGGATTGAAACTTCATAAAGCTTTAGACTTTATTCTAGATGTAGCCTTTATATTGAAAATTATAGTATGTTTTTAATATTATGGAATTTTCAAATAGTTAAAATAGGTATGACTCCGAGTCGTAATTTAAATGAAGACTAGCATACCCATTTGGTTGACGAAGACTCGATGAATTTATTACTCCTAGATGCCCATATGTGTACTAAATGACTTGATTGAGTGTGTTTAGCCGATGATAGACTATAGAGATAACTTCAAAAATGTGGAATCTGCATAAAAGCTCTTTGAGGTATGTATGGCTGACTCCATTCTTCTTAGAATTAAATCATTGGTGTTTGAATACTTGGTACGAGTCCCTTACTTGATCAGATGGAATTGATTACCTAATGTGATATGTTGAAAGGTTTCTGTTCCCTAATTGTTCTATGTGTTACCATGTCACCATGCTACTTGAAAATGTGAATTATGATCCTACATGCTCCTTCTATTATGTGTGCAATTCATTACGTGTTGGTTCCCGTCAATATGGAAGATGATGTTATTGAACGAATAAAAAGGGGAAAAGACTCCAAATGTAACATGAGCCCAAGTGCCAAGAATTATGAAATAAATGATGGAAATAAAATGTGAATTGAGGAATTAACTGAATTGGTTGTGTTTGTGTTTATAGTTTCATTTGCTAATGAACTTGAGATATATGATTTCTAAAATATGTTATACATTGGTAATTGGTGATGATCCTTGAAATTTAAAAGAAGTGAAAGTATGGAATGTGAAACGCGGCCATAGTGCCATGAATAGAGAAACTTGTGAAAGGCCCAAAGAGCAAAGGAAAATATTGCTATTGTGAGAGGTTGGAAATGTTAATAAAGACTTGTACAACGTGAAAGATTCTGAGATGATTGCATTCCTATATGTGTATATGTGTTACCTTTGTATGCAAATCCATATATTAGAAGTACATATATAATAATATTTTTGGGAGATCGATAGTCACCAAGGTAGGGTAGGTTGAAATAACCTAACCCCGAAACTACACGTGCCGGTGTAGGGTGCATTGTGGAATATTGGGATCAGATTGTTGGTAAATATGGATACGTCGAACCATACGGCACTGTGGTAAGACGGCTTAGCCGATCGGGCCAAGATCGGATGCCATGCCGCACACATGGTGGTAATTTCGTGTTGGAAACTGTGATACCAAATGTGATTGTGGTTACACCTTCAAATAAGGTGGCTTAGCCGATCGGGCCGAGATCGGACTCCGTACCAAGAGTACGGTGGCATTGTGAACAGTGATATCGTGACTTGTGGTATTATCGGTACAAAAGATCTCCCCAAACTAAAATATGCAATACTTTCGCAAATTCGAAAGGAGTTAATTAAATGTTTCAATTGCACATTTGGATAGAATCGATTGAAATTTGCCATTTCTGTGCCTTTCCTTTCCNTATGTTACCAACGTACGTTAGGGATGTGGAGTCGAGGGGCATCGATTAAGCTATTGCCCTATCAACCTAAAGTCACCAAGTGAGTCACTCCTTAGTACAACCAACGTACTCTTGTTGTATATGTACATCCATATTGAAGAGAGCTCATAGACATGGTCTTAATAAGATGTTGAGTCACAAAACATTGGATGAACCTACTCCTTGAATGAGACGTATTATTCGTGAATCCACTCTATCACCAATTCTCTTATTTACATTCACTTGTGGAATTAAGTTCTATAATTATGTCCTTGGATTGAGTTGTAACTCTAGGATTAATGCTTCCCACTTGCTTTCCTAAATTCTCAACAAGGGACTATACTCGATGAATTTCTTACAAAATCATTCTATTTAAATGGACAACATAAGCTCACTTGTACCTATGTATGCACCGTCGTAATGTTTACCTATGTAGTGTCAAGTTCCATGAAAAGCATCCCAGTGTTGTGATCCTTCTCAAGTCACTCTTCTTCTCACTGGTGTATATGGCTTCTATGGTTTGAATAGTCACCCTACTCTTGCAAATATCATTACGAAACCTTCTCACTGTCTAGTAACATAAGAGCATGCCTTAACACCTATCATATGAGTGCATGTCAATCGAAATGGTCACTGTGTGCATAAGGTCTCTCTGAAAACTAAGATCCTTACATCCCCGTCATAGAAAGATCTTGTATCGCCATCTCAGTATAACCCCGTGTCCGCTTGGGACATCCCGTAGTAAGTAGCTCACTTTGTTCCTAGTATTGTGGTTGTCTGTGACATGGTCGTGTACCTTAGTTGGGAATTAATATAGCAGAAGCATGACAAACGCATGACAAATATTTATTCTCTCTTTACACCTCCACAACATGTGTTAATGGTGTTCTCTGTTAGTGAATTCATTGAGCTAGTTTCCCAATACTTGTTCGATAACTAGGAGAGAACGTGTCCTCCTATGTGTCACTATAACACTTCCTCTCTCATAAGGACCCTTACTAGACTCCTCGTTAAGACTAAATGCACCTTTGGGGGTTATCATAGCATAACACCTGCTTCTTATGCTTTCCTATCTTTCATTAGCATCGGGATACTTCTCAAACCAACATCCATGGGGAACTCATTATGAACATCTGCAACCTTCCATGATTATTCTATATTGCCTCATTGGGTTCTAATGCCTTTGCACACTCGACTTCTAGAATCATTGACCAGGTCATTGTCATGTGCGGGGAGTTTTGCTATCCTTGGCATTCCACCTCCCTGGGTGGATACGAGTTTTATTTTTCTTTCTCCCCGGAGCATCATGTTACCATTAGAACCCCTCTAACCAATACATGATTTTATCCCCATAGTAAGATGTCCTCGCTATATGGTTTCACTCGTAAAAGGTTGAGATTAGATGCTTCCAAGTTTCTGCACATACCATAGGCATACTGACTGAGAAGACAAGTTGTCGTATCTTTAGTTACCTTTGTGATTCATTTGTCTGATAATTGATGTCGTCATAATGGTTAACGATGTCAGCATTGTTAGTAGTAATCTTCGTGTCTCTTAGCATATAACCTCATGAAATACTCTGCTCATCACCTTAATTGATTCCTAAGTAATTGCAGCCCAATCTTGAACTCCGTTGTTCCTTATTGAATTAAATCTATTAGGTATTGAAGGTCTAAACATGTCAAATGGGAAGCATCACAGCATGGTCACATATATTCGATAGGAAAATTTATGGTCAAATTATGATAGCACATCTTAGAGTAATCGTTGAAGGTCATCAAAGGTTTAGTGTGGGTGTTCGTGTAGAGAATTAGAATTTAGGAGGGCGAACAGGTTATTCTCAATATTTTCCCCTGAAGAGGTTATGTGAATTGATAATGAAGGGTACATAAGTGCATTTCACATTAGGCCGCACTAGGAGTATGATGTTTCCCCATAGTTGTCCCCATGTATTTTGTGTTTTCATACGTCTATGTCTAAGAAGGTAGTTGGAGATCCTTTGTGCATCATCCCGGTGGAAATTATTGAAGGTAAAGTTAATGGATAGTTAGTTTATGCGCGATATCTAGCTGTCATCCTTGTTAGATAAGTTTGGGGGTTGGGATTGTTTCCGTGAATGTGTTATGGCAAAGCCTGTAAGTCGAGGAGGCCACCTAGAAGGCCGAAAGTGTTGTGGAAAGAAAATATTTTCTCTTTGTTGTATAACAATTAGTTTTGATTTGAAAGGTACCTTATAGGTGTTATGATTTAAAATGTGCGGTCCATGTTCAGGTATCATTATGATAATGTAGTGCTTGTAATGCTGAGATTAGTGTTATGAATATATACATTGTGGTGCTTTGTCGAGTTGTGGATGAGTTGTGAGGATGGTTTTGGTGGTTCTCTGGCAGGTGGATAAGCCTAGTTACAAAGGAGATGCTGCCGAAATTTCTGAAAAATTTGGGAGTTAGTCAAAATTTAGGGACTTGAGGTAGGTTAGAAAAGAGATATGTTATGTTAAGGTGTTTGGGGTGGACTTTACCTCTCATTCGAGGATGAATGATCCTAAGCGGGGGAGAATGTAAGGCCCCGGAAAATTTTGCTAAGTAATTTAGGATTACGGGGTGCCAGGTAGGCTAATTATAATATTTTATGTGCTATAATATGATGTAAATGAATTGGATATAGTAAATAAGTGTATAAGTCTTATAATAAGTAATGTGGGGTCTAAGGAGAGGCCTAAGTCTAAGTCAAATTGGAAAATTTCATAATAGGCTAAAATTCCAAATGAGTTCGCACAAGTCCACACTTTGAACGAGCATATCTAAATATATATAAGGTTTTATGTGACTAACAACCTATCAAATGAAAGGTCTTCGAGTCGAGTTCTAACGCTTCAAACCGTTCATCATTTGGACATTCCTACACAAAGTTATGATCAAATTACTAAAGGCTGGATTTGCGACCAATTTTGCGACCACAAAACGACTATGCGGACCGCATATGCGTCGCATGATGAAGCAAAGTCGGGCAAAACATTATGGTGTCGCATGTTGATTATGCTGTAGTATAATCGATAATGGTGTCGATTATGCTATCGCATAATGATTATGCTTCAAGAATGCTGCCCACATTTCAATTATGCTATAGCATAATTGCACCACATAATTGACTTCGGGGGTCATTTTTGGAAATTTTCATATACGAATCCACTTTGATAAATAAGCTTTGGGGCTTCATTTGGGACTATTTTACACTAAATCTAGAGAGAGGTGAGAGCATTTTAGAGATAGAAAGAGGGAACCTAGCCTCCTAATCATCAATCTTGCTCAAACCCTCAAGAATCAAGCATGCTAATCTCTAGCTCACTATCTTCCGGGTAAGTCCTACTTCTAATATTTCATATATGAGATTATGAGTTCAAAAATATATTGTGGGGTTAGAAATAGGCCATGCATGTGACACTAAGCTGTAGTTTGTGGGATTAATGAACTATTTTGGGTAGTTCTTGATGAAATTGGATGAGGGAAGAAGGAATTTCCATTGTAGAACCTTGTAGTCTATTTCACATGATTAGGTGTTTGATGAAATTCCTAAGAGAGTTACACCATGGGAAATCTTTCTAAATTATTAATTAATTTTCGCTTTCTCCTTATAGATTATTACTGCTGGAGATGTTGGTGCATTATAGTAACTTAGAAAAAGCTCAACCAGGTATGTTGGCTAAACTTTATCTGTCCAAATGGAATTCCGTAATGTTTTCTGTAAGTTTAAGTACAATCGGCTCAAAATTTCTAATTCCCACCCTCCGGGTCATCCCGGATGAACTCGTAAAGCTTGAATATTCCGAAGAGCCTTATATCAAAAAATAGACGTTTAATGTATGGATTCCTTATTAAAATGGTATGACTCTGAGTCGTAATTTAAATGAAGACTAGCATACCCATTTGGGCGAGGAAAACTCGATGAATTTATTACTCCTAGATGCCCATATGTGTACTAAATGCCTTGATTGAGTTTGTTTAGCCGATTATAGACTATAAAGATACTTGGAAATGAATTGAAAGAACTAGGGGATATATATATATATATATATATATATATATATATATATATATATATATATATATATATATGTTATGATCCTACATGCTCCTTCTATTATGTGTGAAATTCATTACGCGTTGATTCCCATCAATATGGAAGATGATGTTATTGGACGAATAAAAAGGGGAAAAGACTCCAAATGTAACATGAGCCCAAATGCCAAGAATTATGAAATAAATGATGGAAATGAAGTGTGAACTGAGGAATTAACTGAATTGGTTATGTTTGTGTTTATAGTTTCAATTGCTAATGAACTTGAGATATATGATTTCTGAAATACGTTATACGTTGGTAATTGGTGATGATCCTTGAAATTAAAAGAAGTGAAAGTATGGAATGTGAAACACGGCCACCGTGCCATGAATAGAGAAACTTGTGAAAGGCCCAAAGAGCCAAGGAAATATTGCTATTGTGAGAGGTTGAAAATGTTAATAAAGATTTGTACAACGTGAAAGATTCTGAGATGATTGCATTCCTATATGTGTATATGTGTTACCTTTGTGTGCAAATCCATATAATAGAAATACATATACAATAATATTTTTGCGAGATCGATAGTCACCGAGGAAGGGTAGGTTGAAATAACCTAACCCCGAAACTACACGTGCCGGTGTAGGGTGCATTGTGGAATATTCGGATGAGATTGTTGGTAAATATGGATACGTCGAACCACACAGCACTGTGGCAAGATGGCTTAGCCGATCGGGCCGAGATCGGACGTCACGCCGTACACATGGTGGCAATTCGTGTTGGAAATTATGATACAAAATGTGATTGTGGTTACACCTTCAAATAAAGTGGCTTAGCCGATCGGGCCGAGATCGGACTCCGTACCAAGAGTACAGTGGCATTGTGAACAGTGATATCGTGACTTGTAGTATTATCGGTACTAAAGATCTCCCCAAACTAAAATATGCAATACTTTCGCTAATTCGAAAGGAGTTAATTAATATCTTTCAATTGCACATTTGGATATAATTGATTGAAATTTGCCGTTTCTGTGCCTTTCCTTTCCTTGTATAGTTATTCTATCTTGAAAGACGATTTTTAGCTTTACATACTAGTACTATTCGACGGTACTAACGTCCCTTTTGCCGAGGATGCTGCATCTTTAATAGATGCAGATGTTTTCACAGTAGGTGGCAGCGATCAGAGATAGCGGTATGTTCCTCCCAGCTAACTTGGTGATTCCCACTTCATTTCGGGGTCCTGTGTCATTTGTTTATTGTGTATTATTCATTTGAGGTATAGCCAGAGCCTTGTTACCGGCATTTCCATATTACTCTTCAGTTGTATTTAGAGGATCCATAGATAGGTTGCGGGTGGTGTCGGGTATTGGAATTAAACTAGAATTATTGTTATTTAGCAAATATGTTTTTCATCATATCTACAAAGATCGTAATATTCTGGATATTATGGTTCAAACTGCTAATGAAAACAAAAATGGAAGTTAATGAAATATTTATACAGTATGGTTGATAGAATTTATCTCCTATCTATTCATAAATTGGTTTGGGTAGAATGAAACCTAACAGGCTTGCTCAGTCGGGTTTACTCGGTTGAGCACCGGTCGCGCTCCTTGGTTTTGGGGCGTGACATTACTCATGAATCAATTTGGACTAAAAAAATTGCCCAACTTTAAATAGGCTGAAATGAGTTGGGTCAAGATGGACTGAGTTCAACGAACGAACGGGTCAATGATCAGGCCCAATTTTGGATAGGTTGGACTGATCAAATGGGCTTGAGCTCAAATTGTCATCCCTAAGTATCATCAACATGTAGTGTGCTATAGATACACTACTTTACTTTATCATGTTACTAATTTACTTTCTATGCATTTTAATAGTTATTTTTTGTGCGATCTGATGGCATAAAGATACTAATAAGTTTACACTATGGTAATATTAGTACTATATACATTTTCTACAGAAATGAATTATATATTAGTAACCTAAAATATTAGATAGGTAATCTGCTATAATAGGTGGAACACAAAAACATCATGTCATATAAGAAAATAATTATATATAAATATCTACAAAAAATATTAGTAACGTGGAAAAATAAAGTAATCTATCTACTATATATATAACAGGTTAAATACACTGATAGCATAAAAAAATTTGAGTGGTCTACTGTATAGAAGTTAATTTCGTTGTCAAACCTGTTGGCTAATGGCAACAATGTCAAGGTTAGGACCAGGCATGAAAGCAGTGACAAAAACAGCAACACAAATCTTCTGAGGGAACATTTCCATCGCAAGCGATATGTTGATGCCACCCATACTATGACCTACTAAGACAACTCTTTCTTCTTGTGGCAAATTAGCCAAGAATTCTATCAAGGGTTCGTTGTATTCAGCCATGGAATTGAGCTCTTCAGTACGTTTTGGATGAATTCCAGAAGCAGCCATGTCAAGAACACTAACTTTGTGACCTTCAGCTCTAAGAATTGTCACCACTTTATACCAACACCATGCACCGTGACAAGCTCCATGAACTAGCACAAAGTGATGATTCTTGCCCTTTTCCATTTTTTCAGGTGACACTCCCCAATTATTGCGAGATATTTATAGTGAAAGTAGAGGGTCAAAATGATCAGTTAGCCATAAATTCTGAAAATTTAAATTCTTGAATAATTGCACTTCTGATCCCTCAATTATTGTAAAAATTTAATTATGATCTTTGTGATGTTTCGTTAAGCATATTTAACCTTGAATTGACAAAATAAAAAGATAGCGTGTGTTTTGTCACTTACATAGGAAATATGCAAGGCATTTTTTTTAGAACTATGTTATCCTTAATTATAGAATTACACAATTCAAAATAAGAAATGGGAAATTAAATGATTTAATAGTTGATAGTTCGTTAAATTTGTAAAAATTCACAAGAGGATCTAAAGTGCACATTTTATCAATTGATGGTTAGATGCACTTAATCAGATATTGTGAGGACGAAGTTGAAATTTATCAATATTTCAGGGGCTAAAAATACATATCCCCTCTTGACAATCACGTCAATGAAAACATGCCTAAATGGATGACAGGATAGGAAATGAAAAGAGGAGAAGAACCTGGCGAGGTGTACAAAGTACAAAAATTACTATCTACATGAAAATCTATGCATTTTGTCTCTAAACACAAAGTAGGCGTTTGGACATGAATTCTAAATTTTTTTTTTTAAATTTGAAATTTCACTAAAATTTGAATTAACAATGAAGTTGTGTTTGGTTATAATTTTTGCAATATATTTGGATATCTTTTTTCAAAACCATGAAATATGATTTATAACCTACAACTTGTAAAAAGTATCAAAACCACCCCAATTTGATTATCCTACTTGAAATAAACAACCCCTTGCCGGATTAGCATGGCAAAGGAAGCCGCACACTTTGGTGAGAAGAAGACATGTGCGTTTTGTGTTTATGTGGATAGTTGTAGGTTAATAACTAACGGGGTCATTTTATAAATTTAAAAAAAATAGGATAAATTTGTAAAACCAATAACTAGCAAATTCCTATTTTCAATTGAAAAACTAGTTCTCACCAGTTTTCAAATTTAAAAATGCATTTTCAAATGAAATTAGAAAAATTGGTAAGAGTTTTGATTACAAAACATTATTTCCATAAAAAATTTTGAAAAAAAGGAAAAATTTTGTATACCCAAACGGGCTCTAAAAGACATGTTGCTTTTTGCCGGTCGTGCACCTCGACTATTGTCAACACCATTGCCTTCCAAAGTTTGCACTTTGACATAATCGACAACTTCATGGTACTCTATTTTTTTTTTTTTTTTTTTTTTTTTTTTTTTTTTTGATTAAAGTCATATTCTATTAATCAAATCATCTGTACAATCCCAAGTGGTTGCTGACAAACCAACTATCCTAAATGCAATATCAGTCCTATACATTTGAATCAAGCCTGTACAAGTGCAGTATATCTCTAGGATCTAACTCAATAAACTAGTTACAGAAGTTTTCACTACAATTTTCAGATAAGTGGATTAAGGAAATCGATCCAGGCTGCGCAGAGTAGACTTCCATATAGGGTAGCTTCTGCCTCAAGTGTGCACGTGCAAAGCAATTTCTCTGCAGATCTTGTTAGCCTCGAAGATGCTCTGTTGGAATCTGAGCAGGTTCCTTTCTCTCCATATGATGTACACTAGCATCGCAAAGACATAACTAGCCGTGGAGCCTCTGCTTGTACTTTTTCTAGCCATGCGGCATGCCCAGTTAATCTCATCTTTCCGGTCAGCTACTCCCTCCGTCTCAAATTGAATGAGGTAGTTTGACTCGGCATGGAGTTTAAGGAAAAAAAGAAAGACTTTTGAAATTTGTGGTCTTAAAAGCTTAAGGGGTAAAGCTTTGTGGGGCCATAACTTTTGTGTGATTATAAAAGCTTCTCATTAAGGGTAGAATGGGTAAAATGAGGAGTTTAAAGTTGAATTATTTCCAAATTTAGAAATGTGTCATTTATTTTGGAACGGACAAAAAGAAAAATACCTCATTTAATATGAAACGGAGGGAGTATATAACTTCTCATTCCTAGCCATGCCCAGTTAATGCTTTTCTTGAGATTGCAGAGACACCAGTCCATAGGAAGGAACGACACACAGCTTCAATCATTTTCATGATCTTTTTAGGCAAGAGCAAGATTAGTGCCCAGTAGGTCTGCATTCCAAATAGGACTGACTTGATCAACTGTAGTCTGCCTGAGTAAGAGAGCAGTTTTGTAGACCAACAATTTATTCTTGCTATGATCTTTTCTGTAAGTGGTGCATATTGATGAACAGTAAGCTTTTTGGAGGACATGGGCACATCAATCTGAATGGGAGAGTAACCTCTTCAAACCCCAGCAGCTGAAGAATAGTTTTTCGCTTATCTACAGTCACACTAGCCATGTAGATAGAACTTTTATTAGTATTTGCCTGTGTTGCACCCTATTTTGCACTAGTCAGAACAAGATTCAGCTTGTGGTTTCTCCATTGTTGATGAAAGAGAGTCGTCACCTAATATTTAAAGGTATACTAAGGTACCTACTTAATTACTAAAGTCATATTCCTTATTGGTTTGCTAGCCAATGAGATTTTGGGTAAGGTTTCTTGTTTCTAAGGAGGAGGTGTTAGAAACCCCTTCAAATCTACCTGAGGTAGCTCCATAAGACTTAGACTAGGTTGAGGATTAATTGCTTGTATTATGCTTAACTAGTATTAGAGAGGCGGCATGCTACGTATCTATTTTAAAGACTTAATACTTGAAAAGAGGATGTGTGGTTTTTAAAGGACATAGGTTTAGAAAAGCTTTGAAGATAATGTCGTATATACATATGATTGAAAGAGTTTAGGGTATTGCACATAATGTTTGTGTTTATAAAACATATGAGATGGAGTTGAATTGTAAATACTTTAAATGATTATGCCTATTTGTGTAACTATAGTGAAGTGAAAATGCTTTAAAGGAAATAGGTTTAAGATATACCTTGATTCTCAAATCCCATCATTTTTTTGAATAAATCGTTGGAAAACTCCTTTTAACTGGACGAAGATATTTGTTTAATTTTGTAGAAAAGTGCAGTTTAGAATGCCAATTTTATATTCCACTTCCAGTTTTTGAAAAGAGAGGATTATCACCTTTTCCTAAAGTTGTTTTGTTCCCAAAAGACTTCATAAAATCATTATTAGAGACTATCATGAACAATGTGCAATTAACGAATTAAAACTATCTATTACTAAGTCTAATACTTTGTTTAATCCTATGTCTTTTAGGGCTTGCCTAGATTGTCTATATGATCCATAGAGGTAAAATAAAGCATTCGATCTAATATGATAATTGTTTTGTACATGTGAGAAATAAAGATAGCAAAATGCAGTGAAGAAGTAAAGCAGCGAAAGGAGAGGATGGTCTTTAGTTTTTGGCCTAAAAGAGGCAGGCCCAGCAGATACCAGAAATGGACAGCACCCGACTTCAGACTTCCCAAATGTGCAGGGGTAGGACTTGGACCTGAGTTCTTTGGGAACTCAGCAGGCCCGATTATAATACATGTTCAAAAAGAAAAAAGGTCATTAGATATGCTACTATATACATATAATTAGACATGAAATGAACTATTAAGGGTCTAAACAGATGGTAACAATCAATGTTAATTTAAACTATGAGAATTACAATAATGTGGAGTTCACATATGGTAAAGTGATTTACATTGAAACCCTTTGTTGTCATTAAATATAAACCTAAAGGGAGTAATATAGATCAATAAATTAGAGGCTAAGGGTAGAGCTTCGTTCATGGACAAAACTCTCTTTGGCCCCCTGACACTTCAAAGTTCCCAAGGGTTTTAAGGCCCAGGACAGTTGTAACGACCCGGCCGGTCGTTTTGATAGCTATAGCCCTGATCCCCTATTAACTGCTTTTCCCATATCTATTTCTGCTAATGTGACTTGCCGGGAGGTTTCATTTTGGTTTTTGGAGTGTTTTGGGACACTTAGTCCCTAAATGAAGGTTTAAGTCTTAGGATTTGGACCATAGTCGGAACTGTATGAATACGACTCCAGAATGGAGTTTTGTCAATTCGGTTAGCCCCGTTGGGTGACTTTGGGCTTAAGGGTGTATCCGGATTTTGTTTTGGAGGTCCGTATCTCATTTAGGCTTGAAATGGCGAAAGTCGATTTTTTTTAGAGTTTTGGACCGTTAGTGGAATTTTTGATACCAGGGTCCAAATCCGATTCCGGAAGTTGGAGTAGGTCCGTAATGTTGATTAAGACCTGTGTGCAAAATTTGAGATCATTCGGACGTGGTTTGATAGGTTTTGATATCGGTTGTGGAAATTTAATGTTTCAAGTTCATTAAGTGTGGATTGGAGGGTGATTTGTGTTTTTAGTGTTGTTTGATATTATTTGACGACTCGACTAAGTTCGTATGATGTTTTAGGATTTGTTGGTATGTTTGGTTGAGGTCCCGGGGGCCTCGGGTGTGTTTCAGATGCTCAAGGGGTTGAAATTCGGACATGCAATTGTTGAGAATTTCTGGTGCTGGTATAATCGCACCTGCGGAGTGGACACCGCAGGTGCCAACCCATAGAAGCGGGATTTGTATTGCAGAAGCGACTTGAGGTGAGTGGACAGAGTCCGCAAGTGCGAAGATATTCCCGCACATGCGATGGTCGCAGAAGCGGAGAGTAGGGGCGTAGGTGCGATGTAATTTCCGCACCTGCGACATGCGCAGATGTGGTCAATGGTCGCAGAAGTGGAGGAAGCTGGAGTAATTGATTTCTGGAGGTGCGGATTTTTAGCCGCAAATGCGGTACCACAGAAGCGTGTAAATGACCGCAGGTGCGATTTAACTGCCAGAAAAAGGGAAAAAGTCGAGGGTTTGATTCATTTCTCTATTTTTGGACTTGGGAGCTCGGAAATTAGCTATTCTTTGAGGGATTTTCAGATTGAGCTTTGAGGTAGAAATTCCTTACTCGATTTTGGTTATATTTTATTAATCTAATGTTGTTTTCTTCATTTAATTAAGGAATTTGAATGAGAAAATTGGAAAAATGGGGGAAAATTTCCCCAAACGAATTTTTGAGTTTTGGGTGGTATTAAACATCGAATTTGGATAATTTTGGTACGACCGATCTTGTGATTAATAGGTGTTCATATTTGGTAACTCTTACTCGATTTCGAGACGTGCGCCCGAGGAGGCTTTTTGGGACGAATTTCCAATTTCTTGTTGTAGCTTGATTTTGGTAGCTAGATTAGCTCCTTGTAATTGTATTCATGTTGTGTAATTGACTTTGGCTAGATTTGGGGCATTCACAGTCGGATCTTCGTGGAAGGAGTGCTGTTTCGGATTGATTTGAGCTTGGTTCGAGGTAAGTGGCTTGCCTAACTTTGTGTGGGGGAACTCCCCTTAAGATTTGGTACTGTTTGATATGTGAGCGCCGTGTATGTGAGGTGACGAGTACGTACACGGCTATTTATTGTTAAAACTCCATTTTTCACTAAGTCATAACCGGTTTCTCCTTATTTGAACTACACTAGCATATGTAACTATCCTGTTCAGTTTAGAATAGCATGCCTACGTGTTCTAACTGCCTATTTGAACTCTATGCAGCATGTTCAGTGAAATTTCCTGCTTTCTTTGACTTGAACTTAGCCTAAACTCTAGGTTTTCTTGTTGTAACTGTTGTTTCTGTTGGTTGAGCTGCATATTTACTTTGGGACTACGGGACGGTATTCCCCCTTTACTATATATTTACTTTAGGATTATGGAACGGTATTCCGGGAGATCATCATGTTCTACATATTTACTTTGGGACTATGGAACGGTATTCTGGGAGATCCCCTGCACATTTATGTTTAGGACTACGAGACGGTATCTCGGGAGATCCCCTGTGGTTATCGCGGTGTTCTGAGATGTTGTCTTTCTTTGATTATATTCCTCTTAGATTTCCGTATTTATTTTGACTGCGATGTTTCATTCTGTCTTATTTCATTATATTTATACCAGTAGGGCCCTGACCTGATCTCGTCACTACTCGACCGAGGTTAGGCTTCGAACTTACTCGGTACCGTTGTGGTGTACTCACGCCCCTTCCTGCACATGTTTTTTATGTGCAGATCGAGGTTTATCTTACCAGCTTCTTCACTAGTTGCAGTTGTTGCTGCTTATTGGAGACCTCAAGGTACATCTGCCCACACCCGCAGATCCTCGGAGTCCCCCTCTATCCCCCTTATGTTAATTTTTCCTTCTTTATGTAGAAATGATGTATATAATAGTTAAGTCTTCTTAGTAGCTTGTGACTTACGGTATTATGGGTTCTGGGAATTGTTTGGCACATATCAGTTGCTTATTAGATATTTGTTACTGTTAGCAGTTAATGTTCATGCTTTTATTTCATTTTCGCAAGTGTTAGGCTTATGTAATCGTAGAGACTAGGTGTCATCACAACAATTCACGGAGCGAGAAATTAGGTCGTGACAAGTTGGTATCAGAGCTCTAGGTTCATAGGAGTCGTGAGTCACAAGCCGGTTTATTAGAGTCTCGCGGATTGGTGCGTAGATGTCTGTACTTATCTTCGGGGCTATGGAACTATTAGGAAAATTCCACTCCATTTGATTCCTAGTCGTGCGAGATTGTTGACTTCGAAATTCTGAACTTCTGTCTTCTATTCTCTGACAAATGGTGAGGACACGTGGTACCAAAGATGATCAGTCACCCGCGCCCCCTACTAGAGCCTCCCGAGGCCACGGCCAGGGTAGAGGCCGAGGACGCACACGTGGTGCAGCCAGAGCACCCGAGCGAGCTTCTACAGAGGAGCCACAAGTAGCTCCAGTCAAAGCACAAGCATCTTATACGCCTACTACTACCACTCCAGCTCTTCAGGAGACCCTTGCATAGTTCATGAGCATGTACAACACTCTAGCTCAGGCAGGGTTGATTCCCCTTGCTCCAACCACATCTCAGGCCGGATGAGGTGCACAAATTCTCGTCGCCCGTACCCCATAGCAGCAGGTTCGAGTTGACCATATTCAAGAGGTTATACAGGTACCTCCTGAAGCCCCAGCTCAGCCCGGGGGTATGGCAGCAGTTTCAGAGAAGGGACAGCGTAGGCTTGAGAGGTACAAGAAGTACGACCTCCTACATTCAATGGTCTAGCGTCAGAGGATGCTCGGGGATTTTTGGTGGAGTGCTACCGTATCCTCCGTACTATGGGCATAGCAGAGTTGAGTGGGGTTTCTTTCACTGCCTTTTAGCTTCGAGGAGCAGTCTATCAGTAGTGGCGTACTTATGAGTTAGACAGTTCGGCTGGGGAGGCTTCCCACATGGACTTAGTTCTCGGACATATTTTTGGGAAAGTATGTCCCTGAGAGCCTCAGGGAAGCATGGCACATGGAATCTGAGCAGTTGCCCAGGGTGATATGACTGTTTCAGAGTATGCAGTCCGTTTTAGTGACTTGGCTAGACATGCACTGGCCTTGGTTTCAACAGCTCGAGAGATGGTCTGTCGATTAAGGGACTCATTCCCAGCATCAGGACTAGCGTGGCCCGGGAGTTGGAGATGGATATCTCGTATCAGCAGGTGGAGTATTTCTAGGAGAGTGGAGGGCATGCTTGCTCGAGATAGGGAGGAGAGACAGACCAAGAGGTCTCGAGATTCTTGCCATTATTCTGGTGCCCGTGCCCCAGTTGCAGTTCATCATGGTAGGGTCTATGTGAGTCTCCCCGTTCGTTCAGCTCTTCTAGCCGCCAGTGGTATTCCAGCTCCTCCTAGACCTCATGAGCCTTATTATGCACCTCCAGTATCTAGTGTGCCTCCTGCACGGGGTGCTATCAGCGGTCAGTTCAGCAGACCTGGCCCGATCTAGTTACAGCTTCCATGTCCTCCTAGAGCTTGTTTTGAGTGTGCTAACACACGTCATATGGTGAGGGATTTCCCTAGACTTAGGTGGGGTGCACCTCCTCAGACTTCTCAGACACACCGTGCTCCACAGGGTTCCCAGGCTATGATTACGGCATCAGCTGCCACTCCACTAGCTCAACCGACTCGGGGTGGAGGTCGGGGAGGTAGAGGTCGCCCTAGAGGGAGAGTCCAGGCCAGATACTATGCCCTTCCTGCTCGTACAGATACTGTTGCTTCCGATTCTGTCATTACAGGTAGTGTTCCGGTCAGTCATAGAGATACATCTGTTCTATTCAATCGAGGCTCCATTTATTCTTAGGTGTCATCTTATTTTGCCTCGCATTTGGGCGTATCTCGAGATTCTTTGTGTTCCCTTTTTTATGTGTCTACTCCTATGGGAGATTCTCTTTTTGTGGACCACGTATATCGGTCGTGTTTGATTGTTATTAGTGGTTTTAAGACCAGAGCCGACTTACTATTGCTCAGCATGGTAGACTTTGATGTTATTTTGGGCATGGACTGGTTGTCGCCCTATTATCCTATTCTTGATTGTCACGCCAAGACTGTGACACTAGCTATGCCAGGTTTATCACGATTATAGTGGAGAGGTACCTTAGATTACACTCCCAGCAAATTTATTTCATTTTTTAAAGCTCAACGAATGGTTAAGAAGGGGTGTGATGCGTATTTAGCCTATGCGAGAGATGTCAGTATTGATACCCCTATAGTTAAGTCAGTTCCGGTAGTGAGGGATTTCCCTAATGTATTTACAACTGACCTTCTAGGCATGCCACCTAACAGGGATATTGACTTCGGTATTGATTTGTTATAGGGAAATCATCCCATCTCCATTCCTCCGTATCTTATGGTCCCTTCTAAGTTGAAGGAGTTGAAGGAACAGTTGCGGGAATTGCTTGATAAGGGCTTCATTCGGCCCAATGTATCACCTTGGGGTGCTCCTGTCTTGTTGGTGAAGAAAACGGATTGTTCTATGCGTATGTGCATTGATTATCGCTAGTTGAACAAGGTTACATTGAAGAATCGGTATCCTTTGCCTCGTATTGATGACCTATTTGATCAGTTACAGGGTGCTAGGGTATTTTCCAAGATTGACTCGCGTTCAGGTTATCATCAGTTAAAGATTCAGGATCCAGACATCCTGAAGACTGCTTTCAGCACTCGGTATGTTCATTACGAGTTCCTTGTGATGTCATTTGGGCTGACCAACGCCCCATCATAATTTATGCATTTGATGCACAGTGTATTTCGGCCTTATCTTGACTCGTTCGTCATTGTCTTTATTGATTACATTCTGGTGTACTCCCGGAGTCGGGAAGATCATGAGCAGCACCTGAGGACAGTATTTCAGACCTTGAGAGAAAATAAGTTATATGCAAAGTTCTCTAAATGTGAGTTCTGGTTAGATTCCATAGCATTCTTGGGTCATGTGGTATCGAGTGAAGGGATCAAGGTTAATCTGAAGAAGGTGGAAACAGTCCAGAGTTGGCCCAGACCGTCCTCAGCTACAACGATCAGGAGTTTCCTTGGTTTGGCGGGGTATTATCGTCAATTTGTTGAGGGGTTCTCATTTATTGCAGCGCCTATGAGTAGGCTAACCCAGAAGGGTGCTCCGTTCAGATGGATAGATGAGTGTGAGGAGAGCTTTCAAAAGCTCAAGATAGCTTTGACTACAACCCAATATTGGTATTGCCTTCAAGTTTAGGGTCTTATACAGTTTATTGTGATGTGTCACGAGTTGGCCTCGGTGCGGTGTTGATGCAAGACTGTAGGGTGATTGCCTACGCGTCCAGACAGCTGAAGGTGCATGAAAAGAACTATCCTGTCCACAACCTTGAGCTAGCAACTATTTCACGCCTTGAAGATTTGGAGGCACTATTTGTACGGTGTCCCTTGTGAGATCTACACTGATCACCGGAGTTTGCAGCACCTGTTCAAATAGAAGGATCTTAATTTGCGTCAAAGGAGGTAGTTAGAGCTGCTTAAGGATTATGATATCACCATTTTGCACCACCTGGGGAAGGCCAATATGATGGTCGATGCTCCGAGATGCCGGGCAGAGAGTCCGGGGAGATTAGCATATCAACCAGCAGCAGAGAGGCCCATGGCGTTGGATGTTCAGGCATTAGCCAGCCAGTTTATGAGATTGGATATTTGTGAGCCTAGTTGAGTATTGGCTTGTGTGGTCTCTCGGTCTTCTCTTTATGATCGTATCAGGGAGCGTCAATATGATGACCCCATCTGTTTGTCCTTAGGGACACAGTCCAGCGCGGTGATGCTAAGGAGGTCACTATTGAGGATGCAGGGCCGACTATGTGTGCCTAATATAGATGGTTTGTGTGAGTTGATTCTTCAGGAGGCTCATAGCTCGCGGTACTCCATTCATCCGGGTGCCACGAAGATGTACCAGGACTTGAGGCACCATTACTGGTGGAGGAGGATAAAGAAGGACATAGTGGAGTATGTTGCTAGGTGCCTAAATTGCCAGAAGGTGAAGTATGAGCATCAGCGGCCGGGTGCATTGCTTCAAAAGGTAGAGATTTTGGAGTGGAAATGGGAGCGGATCACTATGGATTTCGTTGTTGGACTCCCACGGACTCAGCAAAAGTTTGATGCAGTATGGGTGATTGTGGATAGGCTGACAAAGTCAGCTCATTTTCTTCCTGTGATGACTACCTACTCTTCCGAGCAGCTGGCTCGAGTTTATATCCGTGAGATTGTCAAACTTCATGGCGTGCCAGTATCTATCATCTCTGACTGGGTACACAGTTTACATCACGGTTCTAAAGAGTCGTACAATATGAGTTGGGTACTCGAGTGGAGTTGAGCACAACATTTCACCCTCAGATGGACAGGCAGTTCGAGCGCACTATTCAGATTCTTGAGGAAATGCTTCGTGCGTGTGTGATGGAGTTTGGAGGTTCTTGGGATCATGTCTTACCAGTTGTGGAGTTTGCCTACAACAACAGTTATCAGTACAGCATTCAGATGGCACCGTATAAGGCTCTGTATGGTAGGCGGTGTCGGTCTCCAGTGGGTTGGTTCGAGCCGGGTGAGGCCAGATTATTGGTACGAACTTGGTTCAGGATGCCTTGGAGAAGGTTAAGGTGATTCAGGATAGACTTCGCACAGCCCCGTCCAGACAGAAGAGTTATGCGGACCGGAAGGTTCACGATGTTGCATTCATGGTTGGAGAGCAGGTCCTACTCCGGGTTTCGTCTATGAAGGGCGTTATGAGGTTCGGAAAGAAAGGCAAGCTGAGCCCAAGGTTTATTGGTCCCTTTGAGGTGTTGCGGTGAGTTGAGGGGGTCGCTTATGAGCTTGCCTTATCTCCCAGCTTAGTAGGAGTTCATTCGGTATTTCATGTTTCGATGCTCCAGAGTTAACACGGCGATCCGTCTACTTGTTGGATTTCAGCTCAGTCTGATTGGACAAGGATCTATCTTATTGCAAGGAGCCAATAGCTATCTTGGAAAGGCATGTTCGAAAGCTATGGTCAAAGAACATGCATCGGTAAAGGTTCAGTGGCGGGGTCAGACGGTCGAGGAGGCGACTTGGGAGACCGAGCAGGATATGCGCATCCGTTATCCTTATCTTTTCACCGCTTCAGGTATGTCTCTATGCTCGTTCGAGGACGAACGATTATTTTAAGAGGGGGAGGATATAACGACCCGGCCGGTCGTTTTGAGAGTTAGAGCCCCGATTAACTGCTTTCACCATATCTATTTCTGCTATTGTGACTTGCCGGGAGGTTTCGTTTTGGTTTTTGAAGTGTTTTGGGACACTTAGTCCCTAAATGGAGGTTTAAGCCTTAGGATTTGGACTGTAGTTGGAACTGTGTGAAGACGACTCCAGAATGGAGTTTCGTCAATTTTGTTAGCTTCGTTGGGTGATTTTAGGCTTAGGGGCGTGTCCAGATTGTGTTTCGGAGGTCCGTAGCTCATTTAGGCTTGAAATGGCGAAAGTCGAATTTATTTGGTATTTTGGACCGTTCGTGGAATTTTTGATATCGGGGTTAGATTCTGATTCTGGAAGTTGGAGTAGGTCCGTAATGTTGCTTATGACTTGTGTGCAAAATTTGAGGTCATTCAGACGTGGTTTGATAGGTTACGACATCAATTGTGGAAATTTAAAGTTTCTAGTTCATTAGGTTTGGATTGGAGTGTAATTTGTGTTTTTAGTGTTGTTTGATGTGATTGAGGGATTGACTAAGTTCATATGATGTTTTAAGATTGGTTGGTATGTTTGGTTGAGGTCCTGGGAGCCTCAAGTGTGTTTCGGATGCTCAAGGGATTGAAATTTGGACTTATGCAATTGCTGAGAATTTTTGGTGCTGGTGTAATCGCACCTGCGGAGTGGACACCGCAGGTGCGAGCCCGTAGAAGCGGGATTTGGATCGAAGAAGCGACTTGAGGTGAACGGAGCAGAGTCCGCAGGTGCGAAGATATTCCCGCACCTGCGATGGTCGCAGAAGCAGAGAGTAAGGCGCAGGTGCGAGTTTGGGTATGTAGGTGCGATGTAATTTCCACACCTGCGACATGCGCAAATGCCGTCAATGGTTGCAGAAGTGGAGGAAGCTGGAGTAATTGATTTCCGAAGGTGCGGATTTTTAGCCGCAAATGTGGTACCGTAGAAGCGTGTAAATGACCGCAAGTGCGGTTTTACTGGCAGAAAAAGGGGAAAAGTCGAGGGTTTGATTCATTTCTCCATTTTTGGACTTGGAAGCTCAGAAATTGGCGATTCTTTGAGGGAATTTTAGATAGAGCTTTAGGGTAATGATTCCTTACTCGATTTTGGTTATATTTCATTAATCTACTGTTGTTTTCTTCATTTAATTAAGGAATTTGAATGAGAAGGTTGGTAAATTGGGGGAAAAGTTCCCCAACCGAATTTCTGAGTTTTGAGTGGGATTTAGAAAACGAATTTGTATAATTTTGGTACGAGTGATCTCATAAGTGAATGGGTGTTCGTATTTGGTAACTTTTACTCGATTCCAAGACGTGGGCCCAGGGAGGCTTTTTGGGGCGAATCTCCGATTTCCTGTTTTAGTTTGATTTCGGTAGCTAGATTAGTTCCTTGTAGTAGTATTCATGTTGTGTAGTTGACTTTGGCTAGATTTGGGCTATTCGGAGTCGGATCTTCGTGGAAAGAGCGTTGTTTTGGATTGATTTGAGGTTGGTTCGAGGTAAGTAGCTTGCCTAACCTTAAGTAGGGAAACTCCCCTTAGGATTTGGTACTGTTTCATATGTGAGCGTCGTGTACGTGAGGTGACGAGTACGTACACGGGATATTTGTTGTAAAAACTACATTTTTCACTAAGTCATAACCTGTTTCTCCTTATTTAAACTACAACTGCATATGTAACTATCCTGTTTAGTTTAGAATAGTATCCCTACGTGTTTTAACTGCCTATTTGAACTATGTGCAGAATATTTAGAAATTTCCTACTTTCTTTGACTTGAACTTAGCCTAAACTGTAGGTTTTCTTAATGCAACTCTTATTTCTGTTGGTTGAGCTGCATATTTATTTTGGGACTACGGAACGGTATTCCGGGAGATCTCCCTGTACTGCATATTTGCTTTGGTACTACAGAACATTATTACAGGAGATCCCCATGTTCTGCATATTTACGTTGGGACAATGTAACGATATTTCGGGAGATCCCCTTGCACATTTACATTTGGGACTACGAGACGGTATCTCGGGAGATCCCCTGTTGTTATCACGGTGCTCTAAGTCGTTGTCTTTCTTTGATTCTATTCCTGTTAGATTTTCGTATTTATTTTTACTGCGATATTTCATTGTCTTATTTCATTATATTTATACCAGTAGGGACCTGATCCCGATCTCGTCACTACTCGACCGAGGTTAGACTTGACACTTACTAGGTACCGTTTGTGGTGTACTCATGCCCTTTCATGCACATGTTTTTCGTGTGCAGATCCAGGTTCATCTTACCAGCCTCATCACTAGTTGCAGTTGTTGTTGCTTATTGGAGACTTCAAGGTACATCTGCCCGCACCCGCAGATCCTCGGAGTCCCCCTCTATTCCCCCCTATGTTCATTTTTCCTTCTTTCTGTAGAAATGATGTATAGAATAGTTAAGACTTCTTAGTAGGTTGTGACTTATGATATTTCGGGTTTTGGAAATTGTTTAGCACATTTCAGAGGTGACAATTATATATGTCGAGTGGCATTCAGTTGCTTATTAGATAATTGTAACTGTTAGCAGTTAATGTTCATGCTTTTATTTCATTTCCGCAAGTGTTAGACTTACCTAGTCGTAGAGACTAAGTTCCATCACGACAATTCACGGAGGGAGAAATTGGGTCGTGACAACAGTAGTTGTGTCAGGGAGAGTAGCTCAACCAAGGACTAAAGGCTACTCCCAAATACCCCTAACTACTCACATTTATTCTTTCCTGCAGATTTAAGTGCCAATGAGGTACTTCAATGTAAATCCCAATACCACAGTGACACCATACTATAGAAGTCTATGTATATTTTCATAACATTTAATACAAAATACTTATAGGTTCATAAGACAACCAGTCATCCTAACGTAACCACAATCTAACAAAATAGATTATCCAATGTAAATGATATGTAGGCATGCTCAAAAGAATCATCTTTTGACATAGAGACAAAGGCATCATCAGGTTACTGTTAAGAACTCAAACACTTAAGTCTTACATCTCAAAAAAGAAGTAAGTGCATGGCTTAAACATATGAAGTTCTGGACATAGACACATTCCCTTAATAGCCTAAGTCTTAACTTCTCGCATATATATAAGCCAACAGTTCCTATTGATACCTCTGAGGATATTAATATAAATGTAAGTTATCCACTCCAATTGAGTTCTTTAAAAGGTGCTGATAGAGGTACTATTAACAACTACCATTATAATCTTCTAAAGAGTATAATCAGAATTATAGATTAACAACTTCAATTAGAACTTCTAAAGAATATCAACAAACACATACTAATAACTTAATTAGGACTTCAAAAGGTATTAACAAGGTCTCATGTTCACATCCCAGATTAAGACCTCCAAAAGAGTATTAACATAATCTTAAGCTAACAATCCTGTTTACTGTAAAATTCAGGACATGATTATTCCTTTCTAAGAGTTTTCAACTTTATACTAATATATATGGAGAAACAAAGCATGATGTTAAACTAAAACAATAGAAACATGAAGTTCATTCAAAGTTCACAAGCTAGGTCTGGTTTAATTAGGTAAACTTAATGAAGTTCTAAAGACAACATAGACATGTACATGGGTTATGGAAGGAAAACAGAAATATTGAAGAATCAAAATGGGTGCAAGATCACAAGAGTAGATTGTCACGACTCCAATTTTCCTCCATAGGATGTCGTGATGGCACCTAGTCTCTAAGACAAGGTAAGCCTAAAATCAGCAACTCATCAGAACAAACTCCCAAAATCCGGTGATACCAAGTCACAAGCTCTACAAGAGTATACTAAACATCCTTATACAACAGTATCTATAAAAAGGGAAAATGAAATAGAACTATATAAAATGTGACTCCGAGGCCTGCGGACGCCGATAGGTATACCTTGAAGTCTCCATATCCGAGCTTGACTCACTGGTGCCTAGGCTGGTAAGAGGTACCTGGATCTGCACAAAAAGATATGCAGAAGCATGGCATGAGCACACCAAATTGGTATCTAGTAAATGCCAAGCCTAACCTCGGTAGAGTAGTGACGAGGTCAGGTCGAGGCCCTAGTGGAATAAATAAGAAGACTGAATAGGTCAAATGACAGTTTGATAATGTTAAACAATAAAAATGAAACAATGAAGAAATATACCAAGATTAGCTACACTGAACTAAGGCAAATAAGACATCACAAAAGAAAACAAGGAATAATATGCCAAGGAAACAAAGAAACCAACACACAAGTGATGAAATAGAAAAGTATCAACTAGAAATCACTACCGAGGTAGTGCCTCGTAGTCTTATTTCACAAATCAAATCACAATCTTTCCTTATATCACCGCGGGAGCCTTGCATTTAGTTTTGAAAATCATTTTCCCAAAATAGCTATCCGCGTTTTAGCCTACCTTATCAGACCGCGTGGCTTCAAGTAGTTCCTCTACTAGCAATACGCGTATCAAGCCCACCTTATCACACCGCATGCGTTTCAACTCCATTCTTTATACCACCATATGCGTATCAATATCATAACGTATCACAAATCGCACCTCGAGTGCCCAATATCACAACTTGCCAAACAAGTCAACAATTATAGTGCTTCCACAATAAATAGCCCATGACTCAACAACAATATGCACAAGAGTCTCAACAATAGCAACCGAAAGTGAATAACTCAACAAGAACGATATTTCAACAATTTTACAACTTTTCCTCAATATGAATCACGACCTTTATAACTTCAACACCAAATTCAACATCAAGAATTTCTAAGGAACAACTTCAAGTAAAGGAACTCAACGGTTAAACAGTGAATAAGAAATGGAGAGAGCACAGTAACTTCAATTAAACATGTAAAGACAATTAGCAAGTAAGAGGTAAGACAAGTATTGACAATATCAAGTAAAGCATGTGCAAATAGACTACTTCTGATGAATATAACATATTATGGCAACTCAATTAAAGGCATGAAAGGAATCTACATAGCTAAAACCGGTCAGTTAACACATTTAGCCCATGTACACACTCGTCACCTTGCGTACATGGCTTCCATATATCACAATTAAGATAAAACAACACCAATTCTAAGGGGTAATTGCCCCACACAGTGTTAGGCAAGACAATTAACTCAAATACGCTTACTCAATCCACTAGTAAGCCTTTCCCGCGATTATCCAACTCTGAACGGCTCGAATCTAGACAAAACCACTTCATATCATAAATACAAACTATAGGAAGCTATTCCAAACAATAAAGTTGCAATCTTTAAAGAGAAATAAAAAGTCAACCCCGGCCCGCGTCTCGGAACCCGACCAAACATACAAAATCCGAACACCCATTCGATAAGGAGTCCAACCATAGAAGAATTACTCAAATCCAACTTCAAATCGCCTTATAAATTCCCAAAATTTAGTCTAAGAAGTTTCACAATTTTCTCCCAAATTTTCCAACTCAAATCACTAATTAGATGACAAAAATAAAGATGAATTCATGTATTATATCCAAATCCGAGTTAGAATCACTTACCCCCATGATTTCCTTGAAAATCCCTCGAACAATCGCCACAAACCGAGCTCTCTAGGTCCTAAAGATGAAAAACAAGATGAACCCCTCATTTTGAAATTTTAACACTGCTGCCCAGTCGTCCTCTATCGCGATCGCGGACAATGACTCGCGATCGCGTAGAACAATTCTCCCCAGCTCAATAAAACACTCTTCGCGATCGCGTGAAGGCAGTCGCGAACATGATGACCAGCGTTCTCCACCAACGCGACCGCGTCCCTGGTCACGCGAACGCGATGCACAAGCATGCCTCAGCCCTCAGCCTCACCTTTCTTATAGACGAATACGATATACCTCACATGTTCGTGATGAACAAGCTCAGCAAACTTCGCGATCACACTCTTACCTTCGCGAACGTGAAGAAAAAATCCCTGCAATCTCTAATGACTATATGTGATCGCGGGAGAACCTTCGCAAACGCGTAGAAGGAAATCAAAACAGAAAACCAGCAGCTTCAGCAATTCAATCAAGTCCAAAAATGATTCAGTTTCAATCTGACTCACACCTGGGACTCCCGGGACCCCGTTCAAATATACCAACAAGTTCCATTACACATAAAGGAACTACTCGAGGCCAAAAATTACATCAAACAACATCGATTCTATGAATCGCAACCCAATTCAAGCCTATTGAAACTATGAACATCTGACTTCCAAAACTAACGCCGAATCATACCAAAAATAACTCTGATTGGCCTTAAATTTTGCACATAAGTCATAAATGACATGAAGGACCTATTCCAACTTCCAGAATAAGAATCTGACCCCGATATCAATAAAGTCAACTCTCGGTCAAACTTTTCAACCTTCCAAACCTTCAGCTTTTGCCAATTCAAGCCAAAATGACCTACAGACCTCCAAATCAATATCCAGAAACGCTCCTAAGTCAAAAATCACCATATGGAGCTATTGGAATCGTCAAAACTCCATTCCGGAGTCGTCTATACAAAAGTCAAACTACGGTCAGCTCTTTCAACTTAGACTTCTAACTTAGGGACTATGTGTCCCATTTCACTCCGAAACTCACCTGAAACTAAAACCAAACACCTTGGAAAGTCGCATAACCATAATACAGTTTAGAAGAGAAAATAAATAGGGGATTGGGGCTAAAATACTCAAAATGACTGGTCGGGTCGTTACATCCTCCCCCTCTTAAAACAAATATTCGTCCTCGAACGAGTATAGAGACACACCTGAAGTGGTGAAAAGATAAGGATAACGGCTACACATATCATGCTCGTTCTCCCAAGTTGCCTCATCGACTGGTTGACCCCTCCACTGAACCTTCAGTAAAGCAATGCTTTTTGACCTCAACTTTCAGATCTGCCTATCCAGAATGGCCACCGACTCGTCAACATAAGACAAATCCTTATCCAATTGGACTAAGCTGAAATCCAATAGGTGAGATGGATCACCGCGATACTTCCGGAGCATAGAAACATAGAATACTGGATGAGTTACAGCTAGACTAGGTGGCAATGCAAGCTTGTAGGCCACCCCACCAATCCTCTCATAGATCTCAAATGGTCGGATATACCTACGGATCACGCCCTTCTTCCTGAACCTCATAATATCCTTCATGGGTGAAACGCAGAGCAAGACCCGCTCTCCAACCATGAATACAACATCATGAACCTTCTGATCTGCATAGCTCTTCTCTCTAGATTGGGATGTACTAAGTTGATCCTGAATCAACTTAAAGTTTTCGAAAGCATCCTGAACCAATTCAGTACCCAATAGCCTAGCCTCGCCCGGCTCAAACCAATGAACTGGAGACCGGCACCGCCTCCAATACAAGGCCTCATATAGAGCCATCTGAATACTCTATTGGTAGTTGTTGTTGTAGTCAAACTCCGCAAGCGGCAAGAACTTATCCTAAGAACCCCCGAACTCCATAATATATACACGAAGCATATCCTCCAATATCTGAATAGTGCGCTCAGACTATCCGTCCGTCTGAAGGTGGAATGCTATACTTAACTCAACCCTTGTGTCTAACTCACACTGTACGGCCTTCCAGAATTGTGATGTAAACTGCATACCCCGGTCAAAGATGATGGATACCGGCAGGCCATGAAGTCGGAAAATCTCGTGAATATAGACCTGAGCCAGCTGCTTTGAAGAATAAGTAGTCACCACTAGAATGAAATGAGCCGACTTGGTAAACCTATCCACGATCACCCATACTGCGTCAAACTTCCTCTGAGTCCGTGGGAGCCTAACAATGAAATCCATGGTAACTCGCTCCCATTTCACTAAGGAATCTCAAGCCTCTGAAGCAACCCACCTGGACGCTGATGCTCATACTTTACCTGCTGTAATTTAGGCACCGAGCTACATACGCCACTATGTCTTTCATCCTCCTCCTCCACCAATAGTGCTGCCTCAAGTCATGATACATCTTAGCGGCCCCCGGATGAATGGAGTACCGTGAACTGTGGGCCTCCTGAAGAATCAACTCACGCATTGGGCACACATAGCCAGTCCTCCATCCGTAACATACTGTCATCCCCAATAGTAACCTCCTTGGCATTATCGTGCTGAACCGTGTCCTTGAGGACAAGCAAATGGGGGTCGTCATACTAACGCTCTCTGATGCGATGACATAGAGAAGACCGAGAAACCACGCAAGCCAGAACATGACTCGACTTTGAAACATCCAATCAAACAAACTGGTCGGCCAAGGCCTCAACCTCCAATGCTATGGCCTCTCCGCTGCCGATAGATATGCTAAACTGCCCAAACTCTTTGCCTTTTGGCTCAAGGCATCGGCCACCATATTGGCCTTTCTAGGATGATATAGGATGGCGATATCATAGTCCTTAAGCAACTCTAACCACCTCCGCCACCGCAAATTAAGATCCTTCTATTTGAATATATTCTATTGACTCTGGTGGTCGCTATAGACCTTATAAGGGACACCATACAAATAGTGCCGCCAAATCGTTAAGTCATGAATAATAGCTGCTAATTCCAGGTCATGGATAGGATAATTCTTCTCATGCACCTTCAGCTGTCTAGATGCATAGGCAATCACCCTACCTCGCGACGAGGCCAACACATGATGCATCACAGTACACGTTGTAAGATCTCGAACCCGTAGGCAACACCAACAGTGGGCTGTAGTCAAAGCACTCTTGAGCTTTTGAAAGCTCTCCCGCACTCTTCGGTCCATTTAAAAGTTCCACCCTTCAGGGTCAATCTTCATAGGTGCAGCAATAGATGAGAAACCCTCTACGAAACGACAGTAATACCCTACCAAGCCAAGAAAACTCCCGATCTCAGTAGTTCAAGACGGTCTAAGCCAACTCTGCACCGCTTCAATCTTCTTAGGATCTACCTTGATCCCCTCTCTTGGTATCGCATGACCCAAAAATGCCATTGAATCAAGCCAGAATTCACACTTTGAGAACTTTGCATACAACTTCTTTTCTCTCAAAGTCTGGAGTACAATCCTCAAAGTTGCTCGTGATCCTCCCTACTCTAGGAGTACACTAGGATGTCGTCAATAAACACAATGACAAATGAATCAAGATAAGGCTAGAATACATTGTTCATCAATTGCATGAATGCCGCTAGGATGTTGGTCAATCCAAACGACATCACAAGGAACTCATAATGACCATACCGTGTCCTGAAGGCAGTCTTCAGAATATCCGGATCCCGAATCTTCAACTGATGATAGCCTGACTGCAAATCAATCTTTGAGAACACTCTGACACCCTGTAGCTGATCAAATAGGTCATCAATGTGGGACAATGGATACCTGTTCTTCACTGTAACCTTATTCAACTGTCGATAATCAATACACAGGCACATGTAACCATCATTCTTCTATACAAACAAGACCGGATCACCCCAAGATGACATACTAGACCGAATGAAGCCCTTATCCAGCAACTCTTGCAAATATTTCTTTAACTCCTTCAACTCTGCTGGGGCCATACAATATGGTGGAGTAGAAATGGGTTGAGTGCCCAGCAACAAGTCAATACCAAAATTGATATCCCTATCAGGCATCTGGATAGTCTCTCACTACCAGAACTGACTCAACGGTAGGAGTGTCAGCACTGACATCTCACACGAAGGCTAGATATGCATCATACCCCTTCCCAACCATCCGTTGTGCCTTAAGGAAAGACATAACTCTACTATGAACATAATCTAAAGTACCCCTCCACTCCAACCGAGGTTTACCTGGCATAGCCAATGTCACCGTCTTTGCGTGACAATCAAGAATAGCATGATAGGGAGAGAACCGGTCCATGCCCAAAATAACATCAAAATCTACCATACTTAGCAACGATAGATCAACTCTGATCTCAAAACCACCAAGAACAACTAAACACGACCGATACACATGGTCAACAACAATGGAATCTCCCACATGCATGGATGCATAAACAGGAGAACTCAAAGTATCACAGGATATACCAAAATACGGAGCAAATTAAGATGATATATATGAGTAAGTGGATCCTGGATCAAATAAGACTGATGTATCTCTATGAAAATCCGAAAAAATACCTATGATGGCTGCGTCTGATGCAACCGCCTCTGTCCTACCCGAAAAAGCATAACATTTGGCCTGGCCTTCCCCTCTAGGGTGACCCATACCAGCCTGACCTCCACCCCTAGCTGGATGAGCAGGTGAAGTGGAAACTAGTGCGGTAACCACATCCCGAGAAGTCCGAGGACCCTGTGGAATGCGTGGAGCCTAAGTGGTTTGTGAAGGTGCACCCCTCCTGAGTCTGGGGCAGTCCCTCACTATATGACGAGTATCACCACACTCAAAACAAGCTCTCGTAGGACGTGGCTGCTAAAACTAGCTAAGGCCTGGTCGGCTGGACTGACTGCCGAAAGCACCCCGTGCAAGAGGTGCACTAGCTAGCGGCGGTGCATAATGGGTAACCTAAGAACTGGGAGTAGCCGGAATACCACTAGAAGCTGGATATGTTTAATGAACTCGATGGCTCACATAGCCTCTACCATGACGCGCTATAGGGCACGAACACTACTATATGTGCAAGAATCTCGAGGCCTCTTAGTCTCCTTGTCCTCTCTCTCCCGGCCCCGCATACCCTCCAATTCCGGGCGATCTCAACCACCTATTGATATGGAGTATCAGTCTCCAACTCTCGAGCCATGCCGAATATAATACCATAGTTGAGCCCCTTGATAAATCGACGGACTCGCTCTCTGACTGTGGAAACTAAGGCAGGTGCATGTCTGGACAACTCGCTAAACCTGACAGTATACTTTGATATGGTCATAGAACCCTGCCGCAACTACTCAAACTTTGCACGCCATGCATCCCGAAGGCTCTGGGGAAAAAACTCTCTTAGGAACATCTCTTAAAACTGAGCCCACTTAAGTGAAGTTGCCTCGGCGGGGCTGCCCTCCTCATAAGCCCGCCACCACTGCTATGCTGGTCTTGACAACTGGATAGTAGTGAAAGCCACCTCGCTAGTCTCCACTACATCCATGTTGCGGAGAATACAGTGGCACTTCTCCAAAAATCCATGTGCGTCCTCTGTAGCTAGGCCACGGAAAGTAGGAGGATGGTACTTCTTGTACCTCTCAAGCCTGAGCTGCTCCTCCTCAGATGCGGCTGCCCTAACCTCGGGCTTAAATGGGACAACCGGCTTCACTTGTATGACCTTTGGGACTTAGTCAACATGGACCCGCTGCTCTGGGTACGGGCTGCGGGAGTTTGTGCCCCTCCACGGTCTGAGATATGGCCGGCGAACGTGGAATTAGCCCCGCCTGAGCTAGAGTACCAAACATGCTCAAGAACTGGGCGAGAGTCTCCCAAAGTGCACGGGTAGTAACAGGCACCTCAAGTGCCTGCCCCCCAACCTGGAGCTACTAGCGGCTCATCAGTCTCAACTCACGTAGGGATCTAGCTACACCATATGCCCCTCCTCGGCCTATGCCTTGGCCCCGCCTCTCACGGCTCTAGCAGCGGGCATGGGTGTCTGATCGTCGGATCCAACGGTATGTGTTCTCACCACCTGTGACAAAATAGAAACACAACGATAAGGAATTAAAGTAGTGAAGTTTCCTAACACTTCCATAGCCTCTCGAAGATAAGTACAAACGACTCCGTACTGATCCGCGAGACTATACTAAACATGTTTGTCACTCGTAACACCTATGGACCTAGTGCTCGGATACCAACTTGTCACAACCCTAATTTCCCTCTGTAGGATGTCGACATGGCACCTAATCGCTAAGACTAGGTAAGCCTAACATACATGCAAAATTTAACTGAGAAAACGATAAAAAAATACTTTCAAATAACTCAACAACTATCATAAATGAACTCCACAAATTCCCAAAATCTGGTAATACCAAGTCACAAGCTCTACAAGAGTATACTGAACATCCCTATACAACAGTATCTATAAAAAGAGAAAATGAAATAAAACTAGATAAGGATGACTCCGAGGCCTGCGGACGCCGGTAGGTATACCTTGAAGTCTCCAAATCCGAGCTCCACTCATTGGTGCCTAGGCTGGTAAGAGATACCTGGATATGCACAAAAAGATGTGCAGAAGCGTAGCATGAGTACACCACAACGGTACCCGGTAAGTGCCAAGCCTAACCTTGATAGAATACTGATGAGCTCAGGTTGAGGCCCTACTAGAATAAATAAGATGACTGAACAGGAATATGACAGTATGATAATGATAAACAATGGAAATGAAACAATGAATAAATATACCAAGATTAGCTACTGTCACACCTCCTTTTTACTTACTACACCCGCAAAGGCGTAGTAAAGGGAGTTATTTCCAATTTGAAGTGACAATCGAAACGGGATTTGTTATTTTTAGAAAATTCAGAGTCGCCACCTGGGAGTTTTATGGCGTCCCAAGTCACCGGTTCAAATCCTGAATCGAGAAAAAATTGACTCTGTATCACAGTCCGCGAACCAGAAATCCGAGTAAGGAATTTCTGTTAACCCGGGAGAAGGTGTTAGGCATTCCCGAGTTCCGTGGTTCTAGCACGGTCGCTCAACTGTCGGATTCGGCTAAATATTTGATTTTAATACATGTTTTGTGTTGTTCTTTAACTTTGGACCGCTGTTATTGTTATTTTGGGGAAATTGCAACGTCGTGAAAATGCGTCTCGAACCACGTTGCACCAGTGCACCTGTGATTTTTGATACATTTCGACTTTGTTGAGGATTGGATTTGGGTCACATAAATGTGCACCCGAGTTTAGGAAAGTACGTTATCAAAATACGCGCCTAAAAGACTAACAGGTTTTTAACTTTGCGAGGGCCATGTAAATTCACTAAATGGCACACCTCAAATTCTAAGAGTTAAAATTAATTAAATGCTGGCCGTGTGTTTTGGGGTTTTATTTGGCGAGGCTCATTTCATGTTTATTTTAAAGACTAAGCTAAACGTACGTGATTTTCCATTTTTTCTTTTATACCTAAAAGGCCTAGTCAATTAATTGTGACAAACTAACATTTATGTAATTCGGGCTTCAAACTCAGATTCACACTTAAACAAAGAGAAGAACCTCTTAATTTAAATGTATTATTTAGCCTAGGAAGCCCAAATTGTTACTTCAATTCCAATATTCTCAAATCTAAAAATACTTCGATAGGCCGGTCGAGATTTTCAGTATGCTGGGCTTTGATAATTAGCCCATGGTGCTGTTCCATTCATGTTCAGAGCTGTTCGTGTATTATTTCAAACATGGGCCTTAAACAGGCCCCAGCTTGGCATTCAACAAGACCTGGCTTTCGAGGTCCAGCCCCAGGGTCTTGAAAAGAGATTTCATTTTTAAAAAAAAAAAACATGAAGATATTGGGCCTGACACTGTTCAGCTGTGTCGTATTAGGCCCAATTCATGGCCTGGACAGTTTCATCAGTGATTTGCCCATTCCAAGACTGGAAACATGAATTCAACAAAGATAACATTAAACAATCATTTCTACTGGGCATTCCATATTTAAATTTGATGGCCCTATCTATTTTGCAAGAGCACAGCACACACATTTGATCTTACAATTAATTCTAGTCAATGCCTAGTTTGGATCTCAAGATAATATGAGAATCTAACATGAGAATGACTAAGCTATAGCTAACAACCAAAGTAGCAGTCCAATTTATACAGTTTATCCATGGTTTTCATACATATAACATTGAACTATGCTATACAATTAAGTCTACCTATCCGTGCTACTATCAGTACGCTAAGTCCAGGCAGCAATGTCCAATAAGTAAAATTTGCATTCCATTTCAAACTCAGAATTACAGCAGGGCAGATTCAAGGGGTACCTGGTGATTGCAAACGAGACAAGAGAAAATCAGTAGCAGTGACAGTGTACAACAGCAGCCCAGGAGAAATTGAAGGATAGTATTAATTCAATCCATTCAACAAGCTCAAGAATAAGATTGAGAGTCCAGCAAAGAACCGAAAATCAACAGTGCAAACACCAATATAGTCTAGCACCAGCTTGACCAACCAGATTTAGTTTAGCAATTTAAATAGAGTTCCCAGTTGTTCATGATTTATCACAGCATAAATATCACAACAGCTACCAGATGTCCAGGACTCGATGGAACAGTGTTTTTCCTTTATATCTTCTGTTTTTAAAACTCTAATTCCTCTCCAAATTTCAGAAAATGTTCTTCAACCAAACTTCTCCTGATTCCAGACTCCAAAACTTTTAAAACTCACTAGCCAAATTTCAGAATTTCCAAACTTTTTTCTCAAGGCAAAATGACTGCCTATTTATAGGTAAACTAAGTTCAATTTTCAGATTTCCTTTACCCCCCTTAGTCCCTATCTCAATTTTAGTTTTTACCCCACTATTTCTGACTTGTTATGCAAGCAACTATCCTAAGTTTATTAGAATCTACACTACAGCCCTTCCTAGAAGGTTCTATGCCTATCACAATCTCTATTCTACCCTTAACCCTTTCCACAAACTACAAAATCTGCTGAAAGTACCATTTTCTTGTGTCCAAACTGCCCTTTAAGCCTTCTAAAATTTCTAGACTACCCAAACCCCTTTTAATTTTAACTTAATATTTGACTATGGTTAATTTAATCCTAAATCAACTATAACCAATCAATCAACCCTAAATATTGAACTAAGAAATAATTTATCAATTTAAAACTGGAACTAACATTATTATAATATTGGTTCTTCATCAAAACAGTATTAAAACGAAACCAATGATTAAAAAATGGAGCAAAAACAAACACATTCAGGATCAAACTACTACTATGCACTTAAAATCAAATAACAATGACTGCTAAAACATAAAAAACAAGAATTAGAAGAAAGAAAACATACCTACTCTGATTAAGGACTCGGACCATTTTGTTGTTTGAATCCTCGAGGATTCTTGATCCGTAACATCCCCAATCATGTATTTTCCTAAGAATTCACATGATTGAGGGAGCTACGATCAGAAATCCTCAAGGTTCTTCGGTTAGGGTTTCGTCAGTTTTTTTTAAGATTTAAAATTTGAGGAATTCTAGCAAGATTTGAACAATTTTGGTTGGGGATTAACGATGAGGAAGCCATGGGGACTATGGGGTGTGAATTTGGGCCGGTTTGGATAAGGTTGCATTTTGGCCGGAACTTTAGATTTAATATTCGAGGAGTTTGGCTAGGAATTGGAAGATGATGTTATGGGGGTTGGAAAGAGGAGAAGAAGAGGAATCTGTGGTGTATTTTTGGTGTTGATTGGAGCTTCGCCGCCGCCGGCGGCGATTTCCGGCCGGCGGC